>NC_089761.1:30645643-30653143 GCF_040412425.1 Macrobrachium rosenbergii | reverse complement strand
TTTAATGTAGAAGTGAACTAAGCCTTTGAAAGAAGCAAATCTCTCTCCTCACGAAAAAACAAAAAAACAAGTGAGTCCTTCGTACTTACGTTGCGAAGAAGACCTACGGATGATGTTCTCGAGGAAGGTGTTTTGGGGGGCGACGAGCCCCCTCCTGCCCCCCGGCATGGCTGGGGGGGCGGCGTGGCGGGCGGCAGGGGGGCGCCTTCACTGTCACGGCTCCCACACCACCAACCCGGCACCAACCATACTACCGGTCCCTGCAACAAGAAGGAGACGGAAGAAAGAAAGAAACCAGTCACGTTTAGTCTATGACAAGATGGCCGACCACTACACTACTGTGCTATACTCTTCTTCGCTTTTCATTTTTTTTCGTGAATCTCGAGATCGAAATCTCTGCATGGAATTTATTGTTTAAATTTATTGTTTACTGTTAAAGACAATATGTGTACCAGGAATTAAGAGATTTATTATCTAAGAATAATGTCAAAGTTAACAAACATACCAAAAATCACAGTAAATGACATCGGGAATTTCTAGTCTTTAAACATCATATTCAAGTATGAGAAAGACATTTTTATTCGAACCTTTCCTCTCTCTCTCTCTCTCTCTCTCTCTCTCTCTCTCTCTCTCTCTCTCTCTCTCTCTCTCTCTCTCTCTCTCTCCTGTTTCATCAATCAGTTCCTTCGATCCATTAGTATTTAAATAAATATTTCATTAGATTCAGTTTCTTCAACTGATTCAATAAATATTTCATTAAGTTCGGTCCGAACCTCTCTACCTCTCTCTCTCTCGTTTTATCAATCAGCTCCTTATATCCATAAGAATCTAAATAAATATTTCATTAAGTTTGGTCCGAACCTCTCTCTCTCTCTCTCTCTCTCTCTCTCTCTCTCTCTCTCAATCAGTTTCTTAAATATGTAAGTATATATTTAAATAAATATTTCATCTGGTTTGGTTCGAACCTTCTCTCTCTCTCTCTCTCTCTCTCTCTCTCTCTCTCTCTCTCTCTCTCTCTCTCTCTCTCTCTCTCTCTCTCCTGCTTTGCCAATCAGTTTCTTAAATTTATAAGTATCTAAATATTTAATTCATTAATTTTTAAATCTATAAGTATTTAAATAAACAAATCGTTCAGTGATGAATTAAGTTCACTTACACAACAGCGCAATTAAATTGACGAACGACACAGTATGTTGTTTTTATAATCAATACTAAAATATTTTCACTAAGATTTAGCAAATTTTCACCAAAAAATACTAATAATAAGTGCCACAAATAATTAATCATTCATCCAATCAAAAACGAGGATGATCGTACAAATAAACATGATAAAAATAAGAATGAGAAATCTCTTTAAAGAAATAATTCTATAAATCAATTAGAAAAAAAACTACATAGGAAATAATTGTTCACAATGATTATACACAGCAAGAGTTATTTCTGCAATTAGAAAAACAAAATTAAAACCACCTCAAACGTGAATAAAAATAAAAACACTGGAACAAAATTAAATACTCTCGTATCCTCCAGGATGCACGTACGAACATTTCTCCAAGTCTAGGAACACTGGAAGAAAATGGAATATAGTTCAGAAGATAATGAATATCCCGTGAACTAGAACTGGAGACAGAATTTAGGCCAAAGGTCAAGCACTGGGACCTATGAGGTCATTCAACGCTGAAACGGAAATTGACAGTAAAAAGGTTTGAAAGGTGTAACAGGAGGAAAACATCGAAGTTGCACTATGAATCAATTGTTAGGAGAGGGTGGAAAGTAGGATGGAAAAAAAGAGAACATAAACGGAGGTACAGTTAAAGGAACGAAAGGGGTTGCAGCTACGGGCCGGAGGCACGCTGCAAAGAACGTCAAGTAACGCCTACAGTGCACCCTACGGGAAAGAATGTATTACTGGTTTGTAGCTTTAATACTTAATCTGAGATCGCCATACGTGATTTGAATCTATTTAAGATCATTTCATTAATTATATTATACCTATTTTGCTTCACTTTACCTGAAAACTGATTCGTAAGGAACTGACTCTCTCTTTGTTGGCTTTCACGCCTCGTTATGACTCATTACCCTTTTCTCATACTGCTAAGGCTTCTCGGAAGTTTAACTTAAAAAAAAAAAGCGGTAATCCTACGTTCGACTTCATACTCTATCCAGGCTTGGGACAGACTTGAGTATATAAACTCGATGTGCCTAAGATACTCTCCTGGGGTGTGCAATGATTCTAAACTGAAAGCATTTTTTACCATAATTCTCAAGCAAAGAAAATGAACGAAAATGAAAAAATCTTTATTATTATTATTATTATTATTATTATTATTATTATTATTATTATTATTATCAGAGATAATCTGAATCCTTCCTCTTCGTACCATGTCTGTATATGCCTCAAAATTATTATTATTATTATTATTATTATTATTATTATTATTATTATTATTATTATTATTATTATTACTATTATTATTATTATTATTATTATTATCAGAGATAATCTGAATCCTTCCTCTTCGTACCATGTCTGTATATGCCTCAAAATTATCATTATTATTATTATTATTATTATTATTATTATTATTATTATTATCAGAGATAATCTGAATCCTTCCTCTTCGTACCATGACTGTATATGCCTCAAAAATTATTATTATTATTATTATTATTATTATTATTATTATTATTATTATTATTATTATTATATTATTATTATTATTATTATTATTATTATTATTATTATTATCAGAGATCATTTGAATTTTTCCTCTTCGTGCCATGTCTGTATTTGCCTCAAAATTATTATTATTATTATTATTATTATTATTATTATTATTATTATTATTATTATTATTATTGTGAGAGAAAATTTGTATCCTTCCTCTTCGACCATGTCTTTATATGACTCAAAACTATTATCATTATTATTATTATTATTATTATTATTATTATTATTATTATTATTATTATTATTATTATTAGAGAGAAAATCTGAATCCTTCCTCTTCGTACCACGACTGTATATGCCTCAAAATTATTATTATTATTATTATTATTATTATTATTATTATTATTATTATTATTATTATTATCATCAGAGAGAAAATTTTAATCCTTCCCTTTCGTACCATGTATGCATCTACCTCATTCCCTCCATTCAGTCTTCGTTACACTCTTGTATACGCACAAAAATACGCAAGCATACTGCGTATGGCCATCATGCCCACAGAGGTAATCCTCTGCTCCCTCCTGATCCCCCAGATAAGGAAAGGTACGAACACTCTCGCTGCTCCAGGTACAAGCTTTCAGGCGCGTGGAAGAGAGCAGCGGTCCCTGTTTTGGCAATTTCTGCGTTTATTTCCGACAATAATTTTACTAGGTAAGGGCAAACAAATCTGTGTGCACACACGATTATACATGTATATTTATGTATATATATATATAGATATAGATACAGATACAGATATATACATATATATATATATATACTTATATATATACACACATATAGCCTCTATAGATATATATATAGTGTGTATATATACTTTATATACATAGTGTGAGTATATATATACCTATCTATATATATATATATATATATATATATATATATATATATATATATATATATATATACATATCTGTATCTATATGTGTGTATATATAACATATACACATACATATATATAGATACATATATATATATATATATATATATATATATATATATATATATATATATATATATATTATATATATATATAAATATACGTGTGCGTTGTGTATGTATGTATATCTATGCGCATGCATCACAGCATTCTACAAAGACATAAATTCAGAGCGTCAGCTTTCAAATATGACAGCTGTTTGTAAATCTAACCAACGAGCTTCAATCATTTTTGGCAAAGGCCAATGTGCAACTGTCACAAAGCACAAGATTTTGATCGAAACAAAATAAACAAAACGAAACAAACGGCGGAGATGAAAACGTAACAAATTATAAATCAAAGAAAACTGGGGACACAAACCTGCCACCTAAACCCCCTGGCCCTACCTCCCTTTCCCTCTCCCCTCCCCTAACAAAGATAAAGGGAAAAAATCAGTCGTACATCAATACAGAACGAAGCACGGCACCCTGTTGCACGAGAGGGGCCGAGAAATGGCACGGATTTGGCACGGCCACGACAATGGAAATTGATTTTCAAGCTAAAGTATTCATAAAACGACGCCCGCGAGAGAGAGAGAGAGAGAGAGAGAGAGAGAGAGAGAGAGAGAGAGAGAGAGAGAGAGAGGAGAGAGAGAGAGAGAGAGAGAGAACTGAGGCGCTGGGAAGCTAAAGGGGAGAACAGAGAGAGCAGATGGATGAACCAGAGAGAGAGAGAGAGAGAGAGTAGCGATCAGCAGATCTATGATCAGAGAGAGAGAGAGAGAGAGAGACAGAGAGACAAGAGTAGCGATCAGCAGATCTATGATCAGAGAGAGAGAGAGAGACAAGAGTAGCGATCAGCAGATCTATGATCAGAGAGAGAGAGAGAGAGAGAGAGAGAGAGAGAGAGAGAGAGAGACAAGAGTAGCGATCAGCAGATCTATGATCAGAGAGAGAGAGAGAGAGAGAGAGAGACAGAGTAGCGATCAGCAGATCTATGATCAGAGAGAGAGAGAGAGAGAGAGACAAGAGTAGCGATCAGCAGATCTATGATCAGAGAGAGAGAGAGAGAGAGAGAGAGAGAGACAAGAGTAGCGATCAGCAGATCTATGATCAGAGAGAGAGAGAGAGAGAGAGAGAGACAAGAGTAGCGATCAGCAGATCTATGATCAGAGAGAGAGAGAGAGAGAGAGAGAGAGAGACAAGAGTAGCGATCAGCAGATCTATGATCAGAGAGAGAGAGAGAGAGAGAGAGAGAAATAACAAAGACAAGAGTAACGATCAGCAGATCTATGATCAGAGAGAGAGAGAGAGAGAGAGAGAGAGAGAGACAAGAGTAGCGATCAGCAGATCTATGATCAGAGAGAGAGAGAGAGAGAGAGAGAGAGAGAGAGAGAGAGAACAACAAAGACATGAGTAACGATCAGCAGATCTATGATCAGAGAGAGAGAGAGAGAGAGAGAGAGAGAGAGAGAGAGAGAGAAATAACAAAGACAAGAGTAACGATCAGCAGATCTATGATCAGAGAGAGAGAGAGAGAGAGAGAGAGAGAGAGAGAGAGAGAGAGAGAGAGATGGGGCAGGCACAAAACTCGAAAAACAAACTCATGAGAACCCATGAATCAGTTGTGACGCATAGCAAATGTGGGGCTTCTCCATTGTCAACTTTTGTGCCAACTTCCACCGCCATTTGTATCTCGCGCAACTGACAACAGTGCCTCCCAACAGCAGCAGCAGCTGATCGTTACTCTTGTCTTTATTATCCCCTCTCTCTCTCTCTCTCTCTCTCTCTCTCTCTCTCTCTCTCTCTCTCTCTCTCTCTCTCTCTCGGTAAACAGACCATAATAAGACCGAAACTTTGGGAAACCAATAGGACGCGTCGTCAGGGATCAAACGGACGTTGGAGCGTACGTTTATGAAGAGTCAAATAGGAATTCGAGTACACGTGAATGAGGGATCGACTGGGAATTCCGGTAAACTGTATCAGGAATCGACAGGGATTCCGGTAAACAGTATCAGGAATCGACAGGAATTCTGGTATACATGTATGAGGAATTAACAGGAATTCTGGTATACAGTATCAGGAATCGACAGGGATTCCGGTAAACAGTATCAGGAATCGACAGGAATTCTGGTATACATGTATGAGGAATTAACAGGAATTCTGATATACAGTATCAGGAATCGACAGGAATTCTGGTATACATGTATGAGGAATTAACAGGAATTCTGGTATACAGTGTCAGGAATCGACAGTGAATTCTGGTATACATATATGAGGAATTCACAGGAATTCTGGTATACAGTATCAGGAATCGACAGGAATTTTGGTATAAAAGTATCAAGAATTAACAGGAATTCTGGTATACAGTGTCAGGAATCGACAGGAATTCTGGTATACACGTATAATGAATCGACAGGAATTCTGATATACAGTATCAGGAATCGACAGAGATTTTGGTATACATATCAGGAATCGACAGAAATTCTGGTATACAAGTATCAGGAATCGACAGGAATTCTATTATACAAGTATGAAGCATCAACAGGAATTTTTATATTTAGTATCATGAATCGACAGGAATTCTGGTATACGAGTATGAGGAATCGACAGGAATTCTGGTGTACAAGTATGAGGAATCGACAGGGATTCTGGCATAAAAGTATGACGAATCGACAGGAATTCTGGTATAAAATTATGAGGAATCGACAGGAATTCTGGTATACAACCATGAAGGATCAAACAAAAATTCCGAAACACGTATGCAGGATTGAATGGGAATTCCAACAGTCACGTATGAAGCATCAAATAGGATTCTGGCATCCTATGAAGTAATGGACTCATGCATAATGCTGACATCCCTCTGGCTATCAACATTATACAAATTATTTTATTATGGCGCAGAATTATAATTTCAGGGATCGTAGTTTACAAAATAATGGCTCCAAAATTAGAGTAAAAAATATTTGCATATTCATAGCGGTCCCTACATGAAATTGTTCCGCTAAAGCCCAGATTATGTTTTTTTTTTTTTTTGTTGATATATGAATGTGTGTGCAGATCCATTTGTATACAGAATAGATAAAACACCTATCTGATTTAAAGGTTCACATTGAATGTTTGTGTTGATACATACAGGAATGTGTGGATACATATGTGTATAGTACAAATGATACGTTGCACGTTTGTCGAGCATATGAACTTTGTCTTACTGTATGGTAAAACTGTATGCCCGTTAATATTTCAATACTTTAAAAAAAATTTTTCACATATATATACACATATTTTATAAACTATACTATATCCTTTGTGTTTCCTAACGAGGTCAATGTTGGTGAGGAAGGAAGCTATCTCAATGCTAAAGAGATAGTTAAGTATGACACTGTACTTCAGTACTTGAAAAAAAAAGTTGCAAAAACTATAGAACTATATTATTTCTCTGCCACTTCTTGTGAACATAAGTACTATATCCTGCGTGCTGTCGACGCGGTCATGACTGATGCGGAAGCAAGCTCTTTCAGTGCTTTAGGATACATAGGAGAGTGATGACGATAGGGTCATTTCCGCCTATCACAAGACAATTACATGAACTTCCAAGGTCGCCATTGGAAATCGTTCACAGCGGATGTGGACGGGATATCACGCAACGCATTGCAACTGCAGAAAAAAAAAGTAGAGAATGCGCCGAAGTTTTTCGGCGCAATCGAGTTTTCTGTACAGCGTATAATCAAGGCCACCGAAAATAGGTCTACCTTCGGTGGCCTCGGTATAATGCTGTATGAGCCGCGGCCCATAAAACTCTCAGCCGGCCGTGGTGGACTGTGTTGTTGCGTTGCCAGAAGCACGATTAT
>NC_089761.1:30520643-30643143 GCF_040412425.1 Macrobrachium rosenbergii | reverse complement strand
ATCATTCTTTGAAACCTCAATACACCAAAGAAAAAAAAACAGGCAAATGAAAATAGATCACATAGGCTAATCAGAACTTCAAGAGTAAAATTTGTTATCGAATAAATTCAGTTCATTTATTACACGCAGTCGCAAAGATGAAACAAACACGGATGACTAATTAATGTACAAAATAAAGAGGGAAAACTCTTGAGCATTACGACAAAACTGGCCATCTTCAGATGCAATAAATCTGGTCACTCTCAGACTCTGATGCGGAGAGAAACTGCATCAAAGGAAAAAATCTTCGGTAAAAGTATAATGTATGGAATATTCGACGCGATAAAGAAATATATGAAGCAGGCAAAATATCAGGCAATATCAACGACAATGACGCTTTCCCTCGTTAAGAAACAAAAAAAGCACAGAGAAATTTATGAAGCGCATACGAAAAAAGTCTTCGATAAAAAGTTTGACGTACGGACCATTCCACAAGAAAAAGGAATATATTAAGTGGACAAAACATCAAAATATCAACGTCAATGGCGCCTCCCCTCGTTAAGAAACATTAAGGCAGAGATATTTATTATGGAGTGCATGCATAAAAGAAAGTTCCCCAATAAAAGTACAACGCATGAAACATTAACCAAGAAAAGGTGTCGCTTAAGTGGGCAACACTTCAAAGAATGACTTCTCTCCTTAAGAAACTTCAAAGATTAAAAGCGTGACGACTCTGCCACCCATAAAAGCATTCCAGCCAAAATACCGCATTGCCTCTCTTTTCGTAACACGAATCTCCCCCGTAGGGGGTTAGTGCCGTCAGTGCCCCTCATGCGGTGCACTGTAGGCATTACTTGAGGTTCTTTGCAGCGTGCCTTCCTAAGGCCCATAGCTGCAAACCCTTTCATTCCTTTTATTGTACCTCCTTTCATCTTGCTATCCACCCTCTCCTAACAACTGATTCATAGTGCAACTGCTTTGAGGTTTTCCTCCCGTTACACCTTTCAAACCTTTTACTGTCAATTTCCGTTTCAGTGCTGAATGACCTCATAGGTCCCAGTGCTTGGCCTTTGGCCAAAATACTGTATTCAGTTCAATTCAATAACACGAATCTTCATCAATTCCCTACATTAAGAAGTCACACCGATATATATCTTTCTCGTTCGGAGACTATTAAACGCGCTAGGTTACCATCAATCACCTTTAGCGACCCCACCTGTCAATCACTCTCTTGTCAATCACTCTTTCCGCAGGTTAATGCGTAATGGAGGGAAAACAGCTGGCGGCATTCGCACCTCGATCGCCGAGTGAATGAGATTTGCTTGTCAGCGAAATGATCGATGGGACCTGGCTACTATACTGCGTGATGCCAGATTGTGATAGCAATCAATCCCTCGGTCAATCGGTGCGTTATAAAGCGACCGTCAATGGACGTTTAATGCAGTCGTTCCACTCAATCACGGTGTTGCAAGTTGTCCTTTACTATATCAGTGTTTTGTCCCTATAAATAAACGTGTTTGTATTTACTTATATACTCAAATGAAGCTACCGTACTGTATTATTTGTATGTGGGTACATGGGCGCGATCTCTCTCTCTCTCTCTCTCTCTCTCTCTCTCTCTCTCTCTCTCTCTCTCTCTCTCTCTCTCACAATATATAATACATACATACATACATACATACATACATGCAAACATATATATATTATATATATATGTATGTATGTATGTATGTATGTATGTATGTATGTATGTATGTATGTATGTATGTATATATATATATATAATATATATATATATATATATATATATATATATATATATATATATATATATATATATATATATATATATATATATATATGAATTCACTGCCTTGGGAATAAAGACCCCAGCCAAAGGGTTCATCACAGGCACTTATAACTATTATAATTCCATCTGGGTGTAAGTTATTTCCCGAGGTACAGTAAATTCATTATTAAACGATATTTGTAGCTTCAAATGTTTTAATACGAAAAGGTCGCGTTTGTGGGACTAAAATTCTCACACACAATAAATAAATAAATTACATATATATGATATATAATATATACTGTATATAATATATATATATATATATATATATATATATATATATATATATATATATTAGTCCAAAGCCAGAGTTCTACAAAAAGACTCACGTCATGAACACGCTTTATGGGACGGGGTGGGGTGTGCTGGCAAAATTGCGCAATGTGATCCTCGTTACTAAAATGCAGCAATATTTTCCCTTGGCGTAAAAGAATCGATTTATCCCCCACCAACCCCCCGAGAAAAGAGAGAAGCTTTACCGAGTGTTTCAGTGAAAGATTCAAGCATCAGTTTTGTTATGAAAATAGGTTACACGTTTCTTTGCTATCATGCAACGAAGATGACGGATGAGGTCAGTGTGGAATGAGCGTGAGATGGTGACGTCAGCAAGTAGTTGGACCCCCCAAAAAATAAATTAATAAAAATTAAAAAATTACATTCAATTGATTTACGGATGAAGCTGAATGCTGCTAAGTGCACGCGTGGACATTCTTAAACGGGCATAAATTAGTGTGAAGTTAAACTGACGGAAGTTACAGGAAATTATGGAAGTTCTATGTGGAGATCAGGTGATGATGAGGGCGGACGCATGTATGCATGCATGCATGCATGTATGTATGTATGTATGTATGTATGTATGTATGTATGTATGTATGTATGTATACATACACACATGTATGTATATATGTATACATTCACTGGACATGAAAAAATATACTGACAATATCTGGAAGTGCCTACTCTATACAGAGGCCGGGATGGGACTGAGATGTAGGGCTTGCAAGCTGCATATCCACAGAATTACTGTGCGTTCATGAGCAAAACTTCGTTGCAGAAACTTGTTTTCGCCAAAAAAAGACGTAGACAAGTCTATAATGTAAAATATATATATATATATATATATATATATATATATATATATATATATATATATATATATATATATATATATATATATAATCATGCAAACCCTTAGTTACAACAATTACATGATTAATAAACTTGACAAAAACTTTTAAACAGCAAATAAATTCAGCAAGAAAATCTGACAAAAAAATAAACGCGAAAAAAATTACATTGTGCGATAACCTTGAAAACAAACTTTTAAATAGTTTACACCTTCAGCATACCAATCTAAGACAGGAAAAAAATAACAACCCACCGCCCCCAACAAAAAGACAGGACTAAGAAGTTCTATTTACGAAGGCGTTGCGAGAACAACAAAACCGGCAGCTGGCTGTCAAGTCGGTTAACACGTCAGCGCTTCAAAAAAAAAAAAAAAAAAAAAAAAAAATCCTTAATATCACTTACTGAGGGTCTTTCAGCCACAATAAAAAAAAAAAAGGTTAAAGGTCTCGAGACATTCAGAAGGGGGAGGGGGAGAAGGGGAGCAAAGAGGCCCTGACGAAAAAAGACCGAAATTCTCGAGAAATGAAGAAAGATAGAGAAAGGGCACTCAGAAGAACGGGGAAGGGATAAAGAAGTCCTGACGAAAAAAAGACCGAAATTCTAGCTCGAAAGGAGAGAGAGAGAGAGAGAGAGAGAGAGAGAGAGAGAGAGAGAGAGAGAGAGAGAGAGGAATAAAATTTCTCCGAGGTGTGAGAATAAGACTTGGCCGTAAAGGAAGAGACTAATTAACCATTTTTAGGGACGAAACGACACCGCGGGTTGGAAGTGGAACTTTAAAACCGGCGTAAAAAGAGAGAAAGGTAAAGGAAATGAGAGAGAGAGAGAGAGAGAGAGAGAGAGAGAGAGAGAGAGAGAGAGAGAGAGAGAGAGAGAGACTTACTACAAAATGACCAGAACACCCACGAGACAATTACAAATTATCTATCAACTTTACATTATTGGTGACTACTCAAAAATAAAAAAACAAAAAATAAAGCTAAACAAAACAGTAAAAGCAATTTTAAAATCAACTTGTTCATATTATCTGTTAATAATCCAAATTAATGGAAAGGCAACAAATTTTGTCAAGACACAGTAAAAAGTAAGTATACCTTAGTTTTACCAGACCACTGAGCTGATTAACAGCTCTCCTAGGGCTGGCCCGAAGGATTAGACTTATTTTACGTGGCTAAGAACCAATTGGTTACTTAGCAACGGGACCTACAGCTTATTGTGGAATCCGAACCACATTATAGCGAGAAATGAATTTCTATCACCAGAAATACATTCCTCTAACTCTTCATCAGCCGGCCGCGGGAATTGAACTCCGGTCCATCGAGCGACAGTCTGAAGCTCAACCGGTTCGGCTAACAAAGGGCTCAAGACAAGACACAGTAAAGGCAGCATGAGAGAGAGAGAGAGAGAGAGAGAGAGAGAGAGAGAGAGAGAGAGAGAGAGAGAGGTAAAGGAACTCGCTTTAATGAAGGAAAAAATATTCATTCTACCTGCAACACAACGCGAAGAATGAGTCACAGACAACGGCACGCTTTCGTAGTTCTCAGAGCTTAAAAACACACACACACACACACACACACACACACACGGTTCCAAATCACGCAAACATATGAAACACGACTAGCCACAGACGGCGAACACGCTTGAAGTTCGTGGCATTTACTGACATGTATGAGTTGACACTCAAACTCAACACTTCGTACGAGGCTGGGACATTCTTAATATGTCTTTTAGTACTCCAACTTGAGAGAGAGAGAGAGAGAGAGAGAGAGAGAGAGAGAGAGAGAGAGAGAGAGAGAGAGAGAGAGGTGTCTTTCTTCATCGATTTGTCTGGCAGTTTCCACCGTCTATTATAAAGCTTTCTAGTTACAACTTTGCCCTCTTGCCTAGGTTTGGATATTATTGCTACTTGCTACTCGCGGTTGTCCTTGTCAATATAACGTTTTTAAAGTGTGAACGTAATATATATATATATATATATATATATATATATATATATATATATATATATATATATATATATATATATATATATATATATATATATATATATATATAATATATTTATATATATATATATATATATATATATATATATATATATTTATATATACATATAATTATATATATATATATTATATTACATATTATATATGCACATATAAATATACATATAGCCTAGAATAATCACTTAAAAATAACTTTAGAGTTTCAAGTTGTTAGCCTATTATAACATTCAACATACGTGGGGAAAAAAAAAGAGGTGAACTTATTCAAATTAATTATTCAAGGGATACTTAAAAAATAAGAAAGGGTTCAAGAGATAAGATACCTAAGGTATGATATGAACTATGACAATATCTAAAGTACATACAGTAGGCGTTTGAAGAGGAGGCTTGGCTAGGTAGAAAAAATCGTATAAAAAAAAAAACTTCAACGGAGACTTTAAAAGCGCGACTGTGTCAGAACGAAGTTACTTTTGATATTTAGAAAGTGCGTGATTCCGTGATTAACAAAATGGGAATTTTTTTTTTTTGGGGGGGATGGGGTGTGATTTAAATGGGTTTGGGGGGATGGGGGTGTGATTTATGTTTAAAGGGAATCTATATACTCCTTGCGAGGCTTCTGTTTAGAAGTATTAGTTGCGCACGAAGTTTTTTTCTTAACAAAGGAAAGTCGCCTTTAACTCATCAGACAGTAAGTGAGAAAGTAAAATGCTTCACTAAATGACCATTTACATCAAAAGTGAGTTTGCTTACTTATGTCCCACTAGGAAAATAACTAAGCCTTTTTTATTCGGCTGATGAAAACGTCTCACTTAATCCTCTGATGAAAACAGTGAGATTCTGTTAAAAGCCGGAAAAACATTTAGACTTGATCCTTACATGGACAAAACTGAGAGGTTTTGCTAATAACTGAAACAAAATACATTATGTTTAATCTGTAATCTTCTGATTAAATATAATAAAACGACATGTTCATTTAATAATCTGATGAAAACTAACTAAATTTCGATAACGGATGAAAACAGCTGAAGAAATCATGTTGTAAGCAAGTGAAAACATTCTCAAGTAAATCCCCGGGAAAAAAAAAGATAAACAAAAAAAAATAAGCCAACGGCTGAAACTGTTAACATAACCCTTTGATAAAATTCCGTTAAAATTAAATTACAAATTACCATGCAACACTCGCGTGACTGAATTTACAGGAGAAATATAATCTGAATCCGATTACCTAGGTTTAAATGGGCTGATTAACTTGTAAATACCATCACCACCTCTTGTTTGAATCCATTACCGAGAATTACCAAGATACAACAAAAATTACTCGCAGCTATTTTATTTTACCCTTGCCAATATCAGTGAGTCACACTGAGTGAGCTTTCTATTAAGAGATCGGTATTACAATGTAAATACGATTATGTGAAACTTTTCAAAAATTATAACCAGACTTTAAAGTCTGGCCTCAACGCATCATTAAAAGTACAGTGGCGTATGTCTTTCACCTGGGTGTGCGTGTGTGTGAGAGAGAGAGAGAGAGAGAGAGAGAGAGAGAGAGAGAGAGAGAGAGAGAGAGAGAGATTTAGTTTATGCACAATTTGTGAACCAGCATACGAGAATAGTGTGATCATGCTTAACTGAGAGACCGCATAGTCAAAATATAAATATTAAAAAAATAATATACACATAATTACAGTCTCCGAACACTGAATAACATATAGCAAATATTATCGAACTGTCTAGTATAAAGCAGAACCTTCGCTCGTTGAAACCCCAAATAGCACGCAAATTCTTCAAAGTTAATTATCCACCACAAGAAATTATGTATTAAGAGAACATATTCTGAATAGTTCCTTTTCTACAACACGAGGTAGGATGCCTCACGCTCGGAATATGGGAGGACATCTCAAAAGAAAGAAAAGACCACTCTTCTAAAACACCGTAATTCAAAATCCTAGAAAGATGTATTCAGAGAGAGAGAGAGAGAGAGAGAGAGAGAGAGAGAGAGAGAGAGAGAGTCATAGCGAACAAGTTTATCAATCCTTCACGCATGCGCACAAAGGCTTCCCTAAATTCTGTGAACATGTAACCTAATCAGCACAGAACAGTTCCTCCTGCATGAAATATTACATACATTACAAAATAAAACCTATTGCAAACTAAGGATAATCAGTACTATAATTATTCCTGCGGCATGATATATTACGTAAATTACAAAATAAAACTTATTACAGAATGAGGACTACTTGTCATGGAATCAGACTAACCCAGTCTAAGCCCTCTGTACAGAGTTCTAACAGAACAAGGTTCTAACGCCTGGTGCTCTTGCTAAAGAAGGATCGAGAGTAAGCTTCCTTTCCCAGCTGGAGAGTCCTGAAGATTACAAAGAAAATGGTACTTTAATCTCTCTCTCCCTCTCTCTCTCTCTCTCTCTCTCTCTATCTACATACACGAACAAATGGATGGACGAGTCTCTCTCTCTCTCTCTCTCTATGACGCATGTATGTATATGTATGTATGTATGACCGCACGAACAAATGGACAGACAAGTCTCTCTCTCTCTCTCTCTCTCTCTCTCTCTCTCTCTCTCTCTCTCTCTCTCTCTCTCTCTCAACAAATAGACAGACGAGTGGTATTTAGGCCTGAAAACTAGTCCCTCCAAACCAAGATGGCCATTCTATGTATGCATGTACGTATGTGTGTATAAGTTTTTAACCTTATCCTGCAAATCTATCCCATATACTGAAATAATAATTAAAAACTGTAAGAACAGAGCATACCAAGAAACAAAGCGAAATGAAAAAAAAAGATTTCATAACTGCCAATATCAAGAAACCCGTGATAACTTTAACTAAATCGTCCGCACGACAAAAAATATTAATTTTGATGATGACGAATTAGGCAGTCGACGATGAATCGAGCATCACCACCAAACTCAGATGATAACAAACATCTGAACTCAACTATGACAAACCTTTTTTTTTTTTTTTTTTTTATCAAACTCGGGGGGGAAAAGGAGGCTTGGGGAGAAGTCCAAAGCTATGCGGCGGGGGTAACCAAAAGTGAACCGAACACGGAAATACCTTTCAAGGGAGTAGAAGGATAATTAACCGCACAGATTCAACGGTGGCCATCATCCGTCACCTAGAGGTGTACATCAATGCAATTCAATGGCATTTCGGACCACTCAGTACCTTGACATTGTTTGGGGGTATTAGCCAAAGTGAAAGGCCGACAGTACGGTCCTTTATGTGTTTAATGACGAGGCACCGTGTGTTAACTTTCTACTGCACACGATGGAAAAGGTTCACATTTTCTCTCTCGCTGCATAACTTCTCTCTCTCTCTCTCTCTCTCTCTCTCTCTCTCTCTCTCTCTCTCTCTCTCTCTCTCTCTCTCTCTTACACACACACACAACTTTCTAGTTAACACAACGGAAAGACTCTCTCTCTCTCTCTCTCTCTCTCTCTCTCTCTCTCTCTCTCTCTCTCTCTCTCTCCACACACACAATATTCCAATCTGTTCTACAGCGACCAAAACTATTCCCCAAAATGATTATTGGATGTGGGGTAACCATCGGATACGCCTCCATAGTCTAGATGATCCAGATGCGTCGCATACGATTAAGACCGATAGAATGACCAATACGACATTAGCGAACTGTCACAAACGAAATATAAAACTGTGAGAGGCCCAATCAGCTGATTTGAGGGGACAGAATGCTGCTTCTGCCGTTGCACCTGTCTCAGGTAAACATACCCTCGAGGGCTTCATCTGTAATTGATTTTTTTAAATAATTCTCATGGAAAACTACAAAGACGTGGAAATAGGTTATGTTAGTCATAAAAATAGAGAATAGAATGGAATATAGAATTTAGACCAAAAGGCCGACCACAGGGACCCGTGAGGTCATTCAGCGCTGAAACGGAAATATATTAAAAACGCGAGGAAAAATACAATACAAATCATTGGTTTCATTACATAACGTAGAAAAGGGGTTGAACTCGGACCGCAGAATACGTTTCGAAATTGGCACATATTTTATAGCGAAAATGTTAAATGAAAGGTGATAATCCCTGCAAACGTGACAAATAAGTAAATATATAAATAAATACATAAGTAAAAAAATACATACATAAACAAATAAATACATACATAAAAAGTAAACAATTAAATAAATCTCCTTTTATGGATTGCTTCTCAAAGCAGACTCCTCAGGACTGTTGCAAGATTTTGAGCAAAGAATTTCTGGGATCAAATGACTGATTCAGTCCATATACCCTAGAAACGATCGATCACACGGAGCCTTGCGGAATTTCGACAGTCACTTAACAAATTAATAACAACACCTATCCCTTGTGTAACTCCACTAAACGTCATTAAATAAATAAATATATAACACAGCATCACAATTTAAAGAAATTTAAAAATCATCGTTAAAAATATTTTAAAAGTCTCAAAAAATATATATTATCTATGAGGAACCTTGGAACAAGAAGGACGTCTTATGTCGTCATCAACGGGTTATTCAAATCTAAAGGGGACGAACTGCGTTGCACATGACATCAGCTGACCCATAATGTACTGGGCCCATTACACCCACACGCGTGCACTTACGCATACAACGTTATGGAAATAATCAATAACGGTAGTTATGTTGGAGAGAGAGAGAGAGAGAGAGAGAGAGAGAGAGAGAGAGAGAGAGAGAGAGAGAGAGAGAGAGAGAGAGAGAGCTTGGTAGCGATATCTGATGAATAGTTGACCTAAAATGCAAATGTATACATATATATATACATATATATATATACTCTATATAATATGTATACATACATATATATATATGTATGTATATATATATATATATATATATATATATATATATAGAGAGAGAGAGAGAGAGAGAGAGAGAGAGAGAGAGAAAGAGTGTAGTAGTGATAACTGATGAATAGTTGACCTAGAATGTAAATGTATGTATATATATATATATATATATATATAGAGAGAGAGAGAGAGAGAGAGAGGAGAGAGAGAGAGAGAGAGAGAGAGAGAGAGAGAGAGAGAGTGCTTGGTGGTGATATCTGATGAATAGTTGACCTAGACTGCAAATATATATATATATATATATATATGAGAGAGAGAGAGAGAGAGGAGAGAGAGAGAGAGAGAGAGAGAGAGAGAGGAGAGAGAGTACATCTACCCTCTCTGATACCAGCGAAATTTAGGGAAGCACTTTTGAACTGTGACATAAGAGAAGCAGACAACGACGCAGCACAACCTAAAATAACGTTATAGAAGGTTATAACAACCACAACAACAATCCAACAACAGAGCACACGACGAATCACGGAAAACAAAAGAGGAAAAAAAAAAAGACAGGCAGCAAACAAAGGGAGGACAGGAGTCTTGCTACTTTCTGACAAAAAAAAAAAAAAAAAAAAAAAAAAAATGCGGGATTCAGTCGGCAAGCAAATACAAAAGACGGAATCCGTCCAGGCTTGCCGCCATTGCTTTGAAAGGAAAATTTTTTTTTTTTTGCAAATAAAAACGACCACAAAAAAAAAAACTATCTTGGTATTCTTCCAGCCTTTTCTTCGTGGAAATAGGGTTCTCGTCGTTGGCAACTCGCATAAAACATCAAAAGTGAACGCGAGATGTCGTGAAAAAGCGCTAATCTTCTAAAAACTAAACTTGTGCCATTTTGTACATTATTCAAGATGAAGTCTTGGTGTACAAATCCGAATGTAGATATCACATATCACATTGTCACATACTTTTCTTAAATTTATTTATTTATTCATTTAAGAGAGAGAGAGAGAGAGAGAGAGAGATAACAGGGTTCAGGAAACGATCTGAAATTTTGAAGATTTCCTGACTCAGCCTTTGAAAAAGAATGTCTACGGAAAATGAAGAGAGACGTAAACACGATCAACATCAAATTCCCTTATAAAAAAGGGGGAGGGAGACTATTAACATTTTCCACAACAAAAGGGTCTTTCAAAATCGATGGAAGAGTGAATGGACGCGGCTGGAAGCCATCTCAAAACTGAAAATCTGAATTCTGAAAAGGAACAAAATGGCACATTACCTTTAATACAAATCAAATTTCAGAATCTCGAAATTACCATTACGTGACAAGTTGTATACTGAACGGATATTTCAATCTACAATTATATCTCAATTTTAGTCACGACTAAACATGATTTGATTACAGGCCCGAATGGTAACAAATTCCACTATTTGTTTGTTCTTTCATCCGTTAACAAGAAAAACTGTTACCAAGTGCTATTCCATGTGCAGCAGCCTTAAATTTTAACAGAATCCACCATTCTTCATTTAAAACAACAACACACCACCTCACTTGCATTCATTGCATACAACAAGAGCTAAGTATAACACCACCTCGCCTGCATTCATTGCGTACAACAAGAGCCAAGTATAGCAACGTTCCAGGAAAAAGTCTTAATGGGTAAACTAGCTAATCAATCTTGAGAAAAGCAATCATAGCCAATGTATAGTCATATTCAGGTATTCTCATCACTTCTTACGCCTAATGAGACCCTGTGAGAATTACTCTCCTCCAGAAATGAAAAAAAAAAAAGTTACAAAACATCCAAAAAAAAAAAATGCAGCTGTTTTCTTTCGCGTCTAATTCTTACGAGCTTTTTCATCAACACGAAGCACTTCAACTCCTCCTCCAGAATTTAAGAGCACATTTGCATTACAATCAAGCCCACGAGATGTATAAAAGTAGCATTGTATAAAACCGCACGTGCGGGGAATGTTTGAACGCGGGGAGCCGACCCTTTAAGAAAGTGAACTGAACTGAATTGAGGCCAATGACCAAGCGCTGGGACCTATGTGGTCAATGAGGGCTGAAACGGAAACTGACAGTAAAAGGTTTGAAAGGCATAACACGAAGAAAACCTCGCAGTTGCACTATAAATCAACTGTTAGGAGAGGGTGAAAAGTCAGATGGAAGAAAGAGAATATGAAAGGAGGTACAGTAAAAGGAACGACAGGGGTTGCAGCTAGGGGCCGAAGGCACGCTGCAAAGAACCTCAAGTAATGCCTGCAGTGCACCGCATGAGGTGGACTGACGGCGTTAACCCCCCTGCGGGAACGTTTAAGAAAACGCTCGTTCGCGATTAACAGATTCCACACTTCTCGAGGTTTAAATGGTTGCTACAGTATTTCCAAACCTTTTTGTCGCTTCGGGCAGGGCAAGGGTGAGAAGCGGGGATGCCAAATCAAACGTTTTTAATTAATTTATTTAGTATTTGAAAGCACTGCAGACCTAAAAAAAAAAATCCTAAAATAATCACTACCAGAGATTCTTTTCATCATGTTAAAACCTTCCGTAATATTCTACGTGCACAGATTTTGAGCTCTATGTATAAAAAGTATAGGTTGTCAGTTCTCTTGAAGGATTCACGTCCAAGCTGAGCTGCCCATGGGGCATGAAGAGATCGGATTCGGATTTAGGAAAATGACAAGTATGGGAATAAACAAAATCTCTATCAACTAAAATAATACAGGATTGTGTAGAGTATTTTAAACTACAAAGTAGGCAGTGTGTGAAGTGTGAACACTTTTATTAGCATAAAAGGAAAAAATGTATATATTGTTAATGTAGGGAGAAAATTATTTGGCTAATACTTAGTGCAGAGTTTCTCCAACTACACACACACACACACACACACACACACACATATATATATATATATTATATATATATATATATATATATATATCTATATATATATATATATATATATATATAGACTCATGGTCAATGTAAAAGGAAGTAGCGGTTATCTTAGGTAGGTCAAAAAGGGGGTTTAATTTAAGTTTCCTCTGAAACAACATAGCTCTGGACGGCGCGACGAGAGAGAGAGAGAGAGAGAGAGAGAGAGAGAGAGAGAGAGAGAGAGAGAGAGAACATCCTGGAGTCCTGCCATCATACCTCTCTTCTTTCTATCTTCAATAATTGCAAATGGAATTATGAAAATGCCTTGTTACACACTCTATTGATCTTGTCGTACCTTGAAGCCCAAACACCCTAAAGGGATTTACCATGGATGTATTGGAGAGTAAGAACAAACCAAGATTCCTTTCGCTCCTAAGGCCACGGTCACTTCCAACGAAGTACATCTGGCAGCGTGGGAGGAAACGACTAAAACGACTATTACTTATAGAAGGATTGGAAATAGTTTAGGGAAGGGAAGGTGTCGCTTGTCTGCGCTAGCGTGAGGCCGGTTTAATCCAACCGTCATCATTCTACGTCTGAAATAAACTCACACACACAACTGCCACCCTGCGTAGGAACTGGTGAAGCCGTTGGACATAACGAATGGACAGATAAAATAAACATTTATCATCATAATACGTCTGGCAACGAAGGAGACAAACGCCTTGTCTGTGGAGACAGCTCTGAATAATACGAACGTATATATCAAATATCCATTTATGTCTAGCTCATAAACAAAGACAACGCGTTCGTCTTCGGGGACACGTATGAACGTAGCGACTGATACAAAACAGAGTCCGCCTCTTGCTCTGAATAGATTTCGTGAGCACACAGACTAAATTACAACGCTGTGCACAAGTTGGGCGTGTTATATTCAACTGCACTGGGGAGAAACCGCTGGCTTTCGTAAATTCACTGTGTGGAATCTCAATTACATTCAGACCGCGACGACAAATGAACTTTTGGGCTTATTCCTAGCGTCCCCTCCCCCTTCAAAAAAAAAATTGCAACGAGACAAATGAAAGTACCATAGCGTCCAGAGTATTGCGCCGATATCTATATACTTATCAGAATTGTTCAACGATTTTGAAACGTTCAACACTCCCATTACCATAAGCTAATGTCTCACCAGGAGAAAAACAAGGACCGCCCTGTTAAAACCATCAAATATTTCTTGAGAGATCATGACGCAAATATAGTCCTTTCAGGCAATCAAGAAAAGTAGGGCCTTCAGAGCAAACAAGCACAATTAGAAGCAAGGAAACGAACCTTTAGACTCAACCAGAATCGGTGTCAAAATGAGTACAAGTAAATCCATGTGACAACGACTTGGAAGGGATAAATCAATGATAAGTCTAAGGGCACTTTCCTAGACCTAGGCTAAGTGACTCTCCACCTCATTTCCTCCACGGCCCGACTCGCCTTTCTTTTTATCCGCTGAGGTGAGAGCTAATTGCATTCATAACGGTAATGTTCGTTTAATGCAGCTCAAAACTAAAGAATAGGGTGCTCTCTACACTCGGAAGTGTCAGTGAGAATGCAGAAGTTTTGTAACAAGTTTGTCGCGAATTTCAACGTATACCGGTTTTGTACATTGTAGTAAAAGCAAACATGCGTAGGAAGCACAAACTACAAATACATTATATAGGGTTATTCATTCAGACGTGAAAAAACGGCACCATGAACAAAAGTTATCTATAAAGCTGCACTTCATTCCAAGAAGATATGTTGAAAAAGTCACGTATTATCCAGTATATTTACAAACTGACTTGAAAACCAGCACGGTTCTCAAGTCTTTGAAACTGACTAATTCCGGTTACTGCAATAATGAAAATAACGACGGGATAGCCTATAACAAAAGTTGTCTTAACCTCATGTAGACCACAGGAAGAAGAACAAACAGGAAAGCACGTGATAAAAACAAAAATCAAACAAGTTGGTTTTGATACTAACATCCATATCATTTTTTTTTTTAAGATACTGATAGAAAGTCGTATAAAATGTTTATGTGAGCCTGGATAGAAAACAGGGGTTGAACGTAGAATACTAGGCGTTGCTATAGAGTACCGCATAGTGTATAGAGACCTCAAATACAACAGATTTTGAATAATAAAATTTACACTTCCGTATATACTGTAATCCTTAACTCTTTAAAATCGCCCTCAAATTCTGCTCCTAAAGTGGTTGTAGACTTAAGGTGAGAAGTGTGAGTGAAACTTTACGAGGATATTCAAGTTGTTTGTTGATTTGTACCTACTGTTATATTCTACTGTGCATTTTCTCCTCTTTACACGTGGATATTCTATTCTGAGAAAGCTTTCTATAAAAGGAAATGGCCTTTTTTTAGTGTTGTTCGCGTATTCGGAATAGGAATAATCCGAACTGTTGCGTCTTCCCACGAATCATATATTTTGCTGTAACGTTTGCGGTATGAGAATTGGCATGAATATATAAAACTTAAAAAGTTACATTCATTAAAAATTAAAACATAGGTCTTAGAACTGACCTTTCAGATCGTTAAATCCAACACAACAGGTCATATTCACCCGTTTGTAAATGACAGACTATAAACCACGTAATATTTCTGAAAGCTTACAACATGCACTGGAAATCAATGACTGCCGTTTTGAAAATGTTAACATATCAGTAAGACATTTCCAAACGAAGTATCGTGCAATGGTTATCGACTAAAACAAAAACCTAACGTTTATTAACACTGGCAAAGAAAATGCAGCGTTAACATGGAAATCCCGCTTCAAAAAAACTGGCCGCACAACGAAGTACGAATTGAAGCCACTGCAACGTGATCGTCAGTAGCTGCGAGCAATAACATAGCCACGTTACCCGCACGAACCTCCTTTACGTACTGATACACAAACTGGAAGTTCTGGAACTGCTAAAAGATGAATATGATCACTCTGAATGCTGGTAAAGCCTGACTAACCGTGTACCCAGAGATAGGCCAATTATAGATTCGATGGTAGTCGACCACAGAATTTTTATTTGTTTGTCATTAAAAGGAAAGCAATAACTAAAACTAAATATACCGTGTTGCGGTACCGACATCGGCTATGGCATTTTGTTATGTGCTGATCATTGGCATTTAGGACGGTGCAAAGCTTACTATGGCCCTGAAAATGCCGTTACAGTCGTTTGAGCACTAGAGTCAGCAGTAGTCTGACACGTTACGCCAGATCATTCAGTCAAACAATCCGCCTCCTACGGAGTAGACTTACAAATAAGCTCTTCCGACGTATATGACACAAAAATAACCAATAAATACAGTCCGTTTATTTAAAATCTAGCCTAGAAATTAATTATCAGAACAGGAAAAAGTGGAGCACATAACACATGGCGCTGTAAACATTATACAATGGATTTCTATGCCTATCTAAACAAAATTCTCTGGATGATCAGTTCATAACAAACCACGAAGTCAAAATGAACTATATAAACCAACAGTTTAAGTCTATTTTTATATATACATAGCTTTTGTAACCACATAGGCCTAACTTTCTCCTATCCTTCTACTTTAAAACTTCCTCAAACATCAATACTTTAGTCATCTCTGGTACTGTACGAACCTTTAATCCAGGTATATGGCCAGGGAGGTATTAAGTACACAAGGCTTCCATAAAAAGAATGAACTGGGTAAACAATTCAAATAATCTACTAAAAAGCTCCGACCAGTTACAAAAAATTATCTTTAGCTTTGGGGGAAAAGATGAAATACATTTGTCCATCAGTTTAAAAAACGATCAGTGCTGAAATATACGACAAAGACGTCATAAATAACGGTCATGAAACAACACATAGGTGCAAAATGCTTACAAACACCACAAAAGCTTGAAATAACGGTCACGAAACAATTGAAAAATGGTGCAAGTTCGGAAGCTCGGTCTAAATTCTCTAAGGGCACTCTTGGGGGTTATTCCAGCATCTGCAACGGTGGGTCGTGAAGAAATCAAATGCCATCGCGTCTGACCGACAAACACGGGAAGAAAATTCTCAGCAAACAAGGTTGATGATGATAGAAGGATAAGACACCAGAGGTGGAGGCTTACTCCACAGCAAGCAGGCCGAGCCCGAGAGGCGTGTCTCAATTGCCTGAGTCAATAAAGAGATCAAACAGCAAGGAAACGTCAAGAGTAAAAGAAAACTTCGAAACATTTAAATCAGTTACAACTTGCCTTACGAAAATAACTACATGAAGACATGATGAAAGAATAACTATCATGTACAAATGCTGGACAATGAATTATGTATGCATGCATATATAATCACAAATGAAACAACCTAGTGCAAGATCTTTCGTCTTTATTGAAGGCATTTTCAAGCAAACTACATACAGCGGAACAAAAGATCATAAAGACGGACTCAGTTTTACAAACAACATCTTAGATTCGAATTAAAAAAATCCCAGGATGTAAACAACCATTTTAATACATACAAGGTCATATACACTTTGATGCTGGTGGTCTATTGGTCAGGAAGAGCTGTCTAGGATTATCTCAGATAACAGAATAAACCAAGAGTTGGGGACTGCCGAGATTGTTCGAAGTAGATTTTTCAAAGAGAAAGTAAATAATTATCTTTAATCCGGGTTGAGGTCCATTAGCATTCCCTGATTTACCCAGTTACCCGAGATAATCCTATTACCTATACTGTAGACCTACCCTGATTACCCAGGGTATTCATTAAAACGGTTATATGCCTAATTTTTAATCCGTATTAAAATGGTTATGTGCCCAGTCTTTAATCCAAACCTTACAGGTGCTGTTTGTAATACAGTTTTGTTTGTGATCTTTTGTTCTGTCAGTTCCTTGTTGGACGGGTCGGTATAGTTCCCGGCTAGCACTCTGCTGGGCCCACGTTCGAGTCTCCGGCCGGCCAATGAAAAAATAGAGGAATTTATTTCTGGTGATAGAAATTTATTTATCGATATAATGCGGTTCGGATTCCACAATAAGTTGCAGGTCCCATTACTAGGTAACCAGTGGTTCTTCAGCCACGTAAAATAAGTTCTAATCAGGCCAGCCTAGGAGAGCTGTTAATCAGCTCAGCTCAGTGGTCTGGGTTAAACTAAGGTATACTTAACTTTATTTTTTTGTTTGTTCTGTCGTATGTACTGTATTCTGCTTTAGAATGACTTATAATAAAGGCGAAACGTCTTGCAAACGTCTCGCACATTGTCATCTTACCTTCTTTCCTCATGGCCATACTCTCTCTCTCTCTCTCTCTCTCTCTCTCTCTCTCTCTCTCTCCGTATATATACATAAAAACACACACGCACACATATATATGTGTGTGTGTGTGTATGCAAAATCACCATCGACTTATTTGAAGAAAAAACACGTAAAAGAAAAACTAACAGACCTGGGACCAACTCATACGGCAAATTGTAGCCAGTGAATGCATACTGTTTACCCGGGGTACATACCGGGTAATCAAATACGGTTGCCAATGGAGGCCACTTATATCATGTGCACATGACCCAAGCCACGACAAATATGGCCCAAAGAGTTCTTTACAAGGGCTGACCCTGGGCCAACTTTCCTTTTACCTTATTGCAATTCGCTTCGATCTGATTTAGAAATTTGAAATTTCCATAACAAATTTGCAGAAATATAGTAAAACCGTGATCTATTTCATTTCATTTTTTTTATCACTCGAATTTTTAATAAATTTGGAAATAACGTGAAGACTGGGAATATAATGCGAAATGTGAAGATTTTATTTGTTTTCAACGACAAAAAAAAAAAGCTTAATGGTCATGACAGTGTAAAATGCCTTCAGACATTATTATTATTATATTATTATTATTATTATTATTATTATTATTATTATTATTATTGTTATTATTATTATTAACAGTAATCGGCAAGACTATCCATTTACGTGGAACAAACTATCACTCTGCTAGCAAACTTTCAAAAAATATACACCGTTCATATAAGTGAGAACAAGTTATAACTTATGTTCAAGTGTTAATAATTCCACTTTATATATATATATATATATATATATATATATATATATATATATATATATATATCTTTAAACGTTTTGTTAATTTTAAGAGACTGAAATTCTCTAATGAAGGAAATCTATTGCCCTAAAATGAAAAAAAAATCACTTATCAAAAAGGATAACTTAAAATTGTACCGCACATACCTCAGAGATATCCAGAAACTGAACGGAAAACACGCCATAGGCCTACGAAAACCACAGCACTTTGCAACATTTCCTGCGGCTGAGACGGCCATGTAGTTTTGAAATCACTGCAGCACACCAACACCTTTGAGCTAGCACCGTCAGACTTTATGCTTTAAGTCAAATTCACACCTTGCAAAATTCGAACTAACATACTTTAACTGTTAAACCACTCCTGATGGGTGGCTCCGGTTTGTTTCCCTTGTAATGATGACTACTAAGACTGGGGGTGGGGGGGGCATGCATGGGGAGCTGTCTTGAGTTGTTTGATGTCAACATAAGCTTTGATTGCCGAGTGATGGAGAAGGGGGCACAAGAGCATAAGTTGGGGGTTGTTGTTGTTGGACAACCGCAACCAAATATACTTACATTGCTATTCTTCTGCTGTCGAATCAAATCACAAGAAAACATCTGCAGAAAACCAGCAGTGTCAGCTTCTTTCCATTACATGAAAACAAAAAACAAAGCCTATCCATGCGCTTATGAAGACAAACTGGTCTGTAGCCCGTAACCTTCCCCAGTGAAACACGGCAATTACTTTAGCAAAGGAATAGGCCATTACCTAACATCAATTCGTAAATGAAAATAATACGAATGCGATCACGCAAGGCATTGTACCCAATGGTAAAAGAAAAAGGGGTTAATGGTACAGTATACGCAAAATTTAGTAAAAGAAACTCACAACGAATTCATGGACTCTTAACAATGAAATGGCTCAGTTGTCCAACACATATGCAACTGACAAACAATTCCACCTTTCTATACCAAAACAATACCAACATACAGTATATATTTGTATATGTGTGTGTTTAAGCACTTGTTTTGCTATATAAGTCTATGTCTCAAAACATCATGAGCTTACGAAGTTTCGTGATTTAACTAACATACTGCAAAGTCATCTTTATTTCCCGGATTAAACATGTGTCCTCTGTTATATATGCATTGGGAAACATTCATCACATGAACCTATTTTCAATATACAACATGCCTGGAGAGAGAGAGAGAGAGAGAGAGAGAGAGAGAGAGAGAGAGAGAGAGAGAGAGAGAGAGAGAGAAATTCAATAACCTTTATTTTTTATGTACTGTAATAGCCTAAATATACCGCAACGCATATCAGAATTAACAAAAAGTCACCTGTGCAAAATTTCTTTATCCAGGCGGTATATATAAAGACAAAACGATTCAAGAACATCTATGCCACAATTCTTCAATAAGCAGATATTTTCAAATTAGACCATTATGATGTGTTTTTGTATTTCCTTGCAGATCGGTTAAGAAGACATAACTACGTAGATACGTGCAGCTAGTTAATATCGATGTAAAGAAGGAAGACCTCTCTCTCTTTGCTCACGAGTTGCCACATCTCCTTAGCAGGAACCTTTTATTTTTTCAATAAAAAGGACAAACACATTTCAACATACAATGGCCGATCCTTCTGCTGGGACGATTTCTATACTAGATGATATTTTGCAATGATCCTGATTTTTTCGTTATTTGAGTCACCTTTGAAAAAACCACTGCTATTTTTCGTCATGTCTGAGAATGTTATTTTCTGCTTGTGTTTGTGTATCCCTCCTAAATCTTCCGTCTTCATTCTTGCAATGTATGGCGTCAGTAAAAAATGTCATCATGTATGTCATCTTTTACGATTTTCATTCCTCCATTGCAAATGTAGTTATCACATACGTCTAAATATGCCAGCTGCTTCTGCCATGTCACTAATAAGTTATCTAAACAATCAATTTCATAATTAACGACCAATACTGCAACAGCTTTGAACCACGATTTCCATGTACAATTATTCACACAAAATAAACTATTAGTCTTTAAAAGGGCCGTCATTACCATCCAGTAGAACTGACGGCTGATGAAAAACTCGAGTCACTGTCCTGAAATCGGATTCACACGGTTGAAATTCGTAAGCTGACGATAAAACTGGTGCTAACAGGCTTCGAAGCCTAGCTTTGTCACAGCAGACAGGCCCTCCATACCACAACCCATAAACTTAACATTGTTACAAAGCAAACCTAAGTCACAGTCTGATGTGCCATTTTTATCGAACGACTCGTCACTGAGGTAATATTTCAGTATCACATTTTTTTTTTTTTTGGCAGCAATCTGTCGGTTGATACTTTCACTATTTTTTTAAGCTAAACATTTCACTATTACAGACATAATAAAGAACAAATAAATCCAGCTGTTGTGTACCACGGACAGTTGGTTGTCTCCCAGATCGAAAGTTATTCTGCGAATGTCAATTGTTTGTAGACCCTGTTTGGCGTCTTTGCATAAATATTATTAATTTTCCATTCCCCTTGCACTTGCAAAACCACTTAACATTATACGATGAGCAACTTGGTAAGAGAAACAAAAAATATTCATTCGATAAGATGGATAAAAAAATAAATTCTTCCACAGCACTCGTGAAATACCGAGAATACACCACTTTTATTTTACGAACCGCGTTTCTTTGTTTTGGAGACAAAGGGACAATCTCTTTACAATACACCACTTAAAAAAAAAACCGTCATGTGCACGTGGCTCGACTTATATGACCTGACCTTATGGCCAAATATGACCGCAAGTTCTTGTCGATCCGAGCCAGCGAAATGGAGGGTTGCTGAAAGGTTGAACCCACAACCACTTTTCACGTAAGGAACCGCGTCCCATTGCTATACATACCTGTGGACAAAATCGGGCAGACCCATACCCGAAGAAGGGAAATAACAACGAAAATGTTTGTTCCAGTGTCCACGGTGAGATTACGTTTCCACCACCACTCCCAAAGTCACTATGAGCTTCGCTTTGCTGTCGAGCCCACCAACCACCGCCCCGCTCCTCTACTACCACCAACACATCCTCCACCACCACCACCACCCATCCGATCGAAGGTACGGTGGAGGAAAAGGAGGAGAGGGAGGAGGGAAAAGGAGGAGTACGACGAGGAATGACGAGAAAGGGAGTGGATGGAGAGGATTGACTTGAGCATGAGTGGACGAAACGAATGTAGTTGGAGTTGATGTTTCTGTGGGGGAGAAGCAATGAGGAATTGAAAAGCACGAGGAATTCCAGTCTGTCGAAGGGATGAGGAGGAACATTATCATCATCATTATGAAGAGGAGGAGAGATGAGAGAAAGAGAGCAGCAACTACAGTGAGAGAACCAGAAGCCTTGCAAGTGCTGAGAGATGCTCTTTTCGTTGCTTTCCGTGCTTTCTTCCCTGGAAGATAAACAACTACCATACTGACTGACCACTCTTACTTGTTTTTTTAACGACTTCGTACTCGATCTCGTGCGCGTAATAATATTTCTATCTCTCAAATAACCTATTTAGATTTATTTAAAACCATCACCTTTCATTTCACGCTCCTAAACAACCACAGCCCGGTGAAAACAACTATCATGAGCCTATCAAAAGCTGCCGCATAGGACAACAACAGTTGTCGAGGCTGAACTTGATCTACTGATATAAGCCCGAGTCATGGTCATATTACCGAACGGAATTAGATTATAAAATTTTAGTAAACAAACACTCGTACGAATTTTCCTCTTCTTCTTCTTCTTCTTCTTCTTCTTCTTCTACGCGTGAAGGGGAAGGAGATTGAGAACGATTTCGGGTGTTGCAGGTAAAGGCGTGTTGGGGAAGGGAGGGGAGAACCCAAAGGGGAATAGAGTTGAAGGGTTGGTAAGGGGAACAGAGGACGAGGATATTGGGTTTGGGGAGGAGGAGAGGATGGAAGGAGGGGGGGGAGTGGAGAAGGGGGAAGAAGAGGAGAGGAGTGTTGCGCACTGGGGCACTAAGGTACTCGTTGCCATGACAACGACGACGCTAAACAATGCCGAACTTTGTCCACGCTATGCAGATGATCATTCTAAACATGATGGTATAGCCATGCCTTGTCACTCACTCGTGTTCTTGTTTCTGTTTGTTTGTTTGTTTTTGTAACGGTCTTGCCCCCTTGTAACGAACCTCACTAACTTTCTTGTAACGTCACAGTGACATTGTTGCAGGTAATTTTTTGCTCAACTTTTGTAGCAGTTCAAGTATTGCCAAGTTTGCCAAATTAGTCATATAACTAAGTGTTCTGTTGCCAACCCTTTCAAGTCACAAACATGCTAACATTTTTTTTTTTTTTTAGGGCCCAAGCTAGAACAAAGCAAAGCAAGGGGGGACAAGGAAAATGGAAAACGGGGTGGTTTGACCTTGAAAGAAGTGACTGACCTGCCCATTAAAATATGAAGGCGCTTGTTCTCCTTGACTTCTCCCAGCTTAGCTGTCCAACTTCTTTAACTGTACTAGTAAAATTTTCACGTCTTAGTTAAGAACATATCGTTATGATGATACATTTGGAAGCGTAAAAGTCAGTGGCTAGGTAACTTTATGATAAAAACCATGTATATCATCCTCATTAGTCTAGGTGTTTGACTTTTCATGTAAACACTTTGCCATACCAGGCATTGGTACTACAAAAACCAGAGAAACGTCAGAAGACTACTTCTTGTTTCGACTGTGCACAGATGTGATGTAGAGGAGAACTATACAATAAATGGTCTGCTAAACGAAAGAAAGCCGAATGTCTAAGAACACAGCGAGACAAGAGTAAAAGGGAAGTCTCTACAGAGCGAAATGTAATCGTGCATTGTTGCGAAAAGGTGTACAATAGACCTAACTCAAGACATGAAAGTTGGAGGACATATATCTTCCGTACTATTCTCGCCTTGAATCTGTCAAACCCCAATAATAAAATCAAATCTAACTAGCTCCCAGTTTCCGAGAAATAACGCGCTAACAAAGGCTGAAAGTTTATGCAACAGTTATAAATGTCATGGGTTACATTTTACACTTTGACCGAATGCTTCATGACGAATTTCAAAGTAAACAGTATTAACGATTTACTTTCGTGGCGCAGCCACGTGACCAGAACTTTTATCAATCCTAATTATGACGTTGGCTAAAGAGGATTCTTTGTGTCTATTTGGTCGTCAGTAATACCCGTGTAACAAACAATTGTTTTTATATAATTTTACCGCAGTATTCAAGACAACAAATTTCATCAAATGACCGATAGTAATACGCTACTCCACTAAACAAGTTTTTTTTTCTTTAATTTCAACTCTGATTTTTTCCTCGTGGGTAGATTTTAAGATCTAACGTAAAAGGATCCCATTTTCTATGAGGAACGCCTCATACTTTTCAATTAATTTTGTGGCATTATTATTATTATTATTATTATTATTATTATTATTATTATTATTATTATTATTATTATTATTATTATTATTATTATTAAGAAACAGCAACTACACGAGCATCACACAGTAAAATCATATAAAGTACGAACTATGCGACGTACTTGTGATGGCCATCCCATACAGTTAATACTTTTTTTTTTATTTGTAACTGTAACTCGATACTACAACATTAGCCATTTTGTTAGGAAGATGCCTCAACTCGATAAAAGATAAAATGTGTATTTTTGAAGACTGGCTGGCTTTCAGCTTTCCTGAGAAAAAGGTCAGATACAAACCCTTTATAGATAGTTACCTATGCTTAAGCCCAGACGTTATAAAATTGCCGGGAAAGTCTGACTTTCCCACCAAAACTTCCAATGGAAAGTTTCTGAAATCTTAGAAATCCTTAAGAGTGAACGCAATGAGTCACAGCGAGACTCGAAAAGCGAATGTTAGTTTCAACGTGTCTTGCAATATGCGTCTAGGACTGAGCAAATCAGTGTCAGGCACAACTGTTCTAAATTTCTCAAAAGTTTACGAGAGCTGAAATTGCCAGTTATAACGAAGATGGGGATAAAATAATATCAGTTTTCTGTCTACAGTTGCCACTGATGAGTGAGAGAGAGAGAGAGAGAGAGAGAGAGAGCAAATCCTGCGCTAATAACGAAGAAAGGTCAATTTGACATGCAACATAACGACGCGTTTGTCGAAGCTGCTAATGCATGCAAGAGCTAGACTCATGTTGGAAGAACCTGCTAAATACTCAAAGTATTAGACCAACCGCCATTTTAACGAGCGTGTTATCTATTCACGATTTGACTTCGATTAGCAGCAACCTCATGCAACTAAAAATAGCAGGAACAAACTGAAAAGCGGAAACTAGATTACGTTTCAAGTACTGTGCGCATCGCTTTTCCTTTCCGTCGTGTCAAGTTTCAAGTGCCACCCGCGACGGCTAATTTGATTAGCCATTTTCCCTTACTCCTGAAGTCTGACGCATTTGTACGCATTGCTCAAATCAATATAGGGCAGTAAATGCAATTTATATAACTGCAGGCATAAAGCGTATCCAGTGGAGTATACTCACTGAAACGACACCTTCAGTTCAGCTTGAAAATATGAATGTAAGTTACGGAGTGGCTGGAGATGGAGTAACGAGACACTTGTCAAGCTTAGAATACAAAGTTAAAGCTGCTTTACACAGCAAAAAACAATTTACAAAACCTACAAAATACCTCACCTACTTAGAACGAAGAGATTTAGGATAAATCTAAGGAAACAGAAATAATGATAACCAAGTGCGCAAACAGGGATAGGTTAATTATCATTATGATTCAAAATATGAAACCTATTCATATGGAACAAGCCCGTCACAGGGGCTACTGACTTGAAATTCAAGCTTCCAAAGAATATGGTGCTCATTAGGAAGAAGTAAGAGGAGGTACAGGGAAATACATACAAAAGAGATCCCACTTATAAAAAAAAGAAAAATAAATTAAAAACAAGAGTCTTTCCTATATACAGGAACAGTGTATTCAACACCGGTTCTTTCAAGTAAGAATTAAGCGAAAGACTGAAAATATAGGCAACTCAAACAATGATCACGCTAAATAAGATTTAGCAGTCAAATAGACTGAAACTGAATGCAAAAATGAGATAATGCATAAGCCTAGTAATGTGTATTGATATACCCAAACGAAACATGGCAATGGTAATTAAACTGGAAAAATACTTGGATTTAAAACAGCACGCGAGTGTTAGCTTGGGCTTTAGGCATAGAAGAGTTGGAGGACCTAGACCTACTTGGACGAGACGGGAGACAGGATACTGGAGACTAGTGGAGATCTGTGGAAGTGAATGCCTAAAATCATATATATATATATATATATATATATATATATGCTGTACATATAGGTGTGTAAGTGGGGGAGGAACGGGGGAGGGGAGGGTTATTTTAACATTTAAAAAGGCAGGGTGATCTCCCACAAGTATATAAATATTTCACACAAAAATATAGAATATACAGTATAAATGGTAGTGTTGCATTTGCACTAGTTTATGGCACAAATAAAGTCGCGCAGGTATAGCAAAAATATCATAGACCTAGCTCATGGAGGCTATGAAGTTATATAGGTCTAGCAAATCTGCAGAAAACTGCAATTATCCGTTAATCTATGAGTTGCAAGTAATCAAACAAGCGGGCACGCACAATAAACGACAGTTGCTCAAGAACTGCTGAATCCCATCAAGTGAGCAAAAAAATAAGCCGTCAGTTCAGGCAGCATGCAGTTCGAAACTGGATTGCAATTTACATAACTGTCAGGCGTACTACTGTTTAATGGGCGTCTATGCTGGTCCTGAGGCCTTTCTCTAAAAAGGAAGGAAATGCCTCCTAATTTGTTTGGAAGGCTTTTTTGAAGTTAACATCAGTCATGTATTCAAGATTAAGAGCAGACATACTCATCTTTAGGCCACGATTAGTTTCCATTATGAAATTCTTAGGGTACGATAATGTTGTTTAAAAAATACATCGATACATGAATCCTTGTTGAATGTTTACGAAGTAATTTCAGTCAATTATTTATTTTTTATTTTTTTCGCCTTCTCGTGATATTTAATGCTAAACAAATTACCATAATTGAACGAGGCTGTGCTATAATATATGGAATATCTGAAATCACAAATACTCCAAGTTAGCCTATGCTAAACGTTGTGGTATGAGACCTTCATGGTGTTCAGTTACTGTATATGTTGAAAATGGCATTAAAACAGACCCATTCCGATTTAACTGTACATACAGGCAAATGTAAGCTCTCGGCTCACATTTCTAAAGTATACAAGTGATTCGTTGAAGCATACAGCATCTAACCTAATCTGAAAAATAGCTTATGTCATGAATTCCAAGTTAGGCCTCTAAGCTATTTGAAAGTCGTTCAAACAACGATCACCTACGATTTCTTATCCAAACGCAATAATGTAACGTTGTTGTGAAATAAAATATGCAAATGATATTATTGTAACTTGGCTGAAAAGATGCAAGACCTTATCTTATCGTTGCGAAAGTTTTTTATTAGTTGAGTCAGTCCTACAGTGTAAAGAAAATGTTAGCTGATCTAACATATCACTAAATGTTATGGGAAACTACTTGAAAAATGTTTATAAGGCGCGTATGGCAGGTAATAATAAGATAATTATAATACTAGATAAGTAACATGTCGGGTTAGCTTACCTAGATTCGATCTAGTTCTCTTCCCTTTCAGTCCACTGGCTATGACCTCAGACTTTGCCAGAACATCACTCTTGTTGCGAAAGCTTCGTCGAGAACTGCAAAATGTGAAATTCAGCCCAAATTTTACTTAATAAAAGTCTTCAACACTTATAAGCTTACACCTAAACACAACGGTTCTGGAATTGTCAAAAGTTCTGATCCAACTGAATCTGAAATTCTGAATTATAACATAATCATTTACCGTAACTGATTGTGAAATACTTGTTAAAATTATCAAAGATAATGCATATAACAATGAAGTCCAATAGGTAAGTGAGTAAAATTGCATGTAGCGTTAAAATATACCGTGTAATGAAAGTAAAAATATCAAAAGGTGGTAGGAGGAAAAAAATTGACGCGCTAAGCGTGGCCGTAAGGTGCTTCAAAGCAATATAGGAAATTACTTTATTTTCGGCAAAGTTACCGTTCAAATACAACAACAATTACAGCATTATTAAAATGTTGATATAAATCCATTATTCTTTTTAAAATCTGTGACAATAGGGATTTTTAAGATTACGTAAGGGAGGTAGGAAATACTTTTTCCTTTTAAACAGTTGTCCTTTTTTCCTACTTACAGTAGGCATTTAACTTCTTGACCTAATAGGCTAAGCATCTTTACTGCCACAAGATTAACTCTCTTCTACGTGGGCAGTTCATCTTTCCAGTGATCACTGGTTTAAAGTTTTGCCAGTTGGCATCAGTTTTGTATAATCCGCTTCTTTGCCTACCAACATAGTACAGTATGTACAGTACATTAAATTAGTGACGATTATTTTTTTTTTTTTTTTTTTTGCACTCCAGAACGATTCTTAAATGTCATAGATTTTGTACAGATACATGGCAGCCTTATCCATTCAAATACTGTACAAAACTGTTGAAAAGACGAGAGGTTGGGATACTGCCAAAGCTACTGATAAAATTTCTCAACTCTTAGCCTCCTTATTTTATGTAAGACACAGTATCATAAGATACACTTGCAAAATGGAATTACTTCAACACATATATTTCAAAAAATACTACACAGCAATTCATTAACCCTTTTCTCAATTAATTTCTAACTTTGATGGTTATGGCAATTTTATCAAGAAAACATAGGCCACAAAATACTACCACCATTTTGAGGACTGACGACTAAATGACTACAGCCAACACCCATGGCCCAAACTGGTGTGACAAATCTAAAGACAAGGCAATATCACTTCAGTGTAATGTTCTCTTCAAATTGAAGGTCATCAAAATCAGTTTAAAGTTTCAATTTTCCACTAACTATCAGGTTAAGTTTTCCACAAAGCTTACCATTTCGAAAGTTGAGGAGTTTAGTGATCTTAAAATATCACTGACAGGAACAAATACCTTATCTAGTCATATTATTGCAGCTGCAGCCACTTTACCAGCATCCCCACTTCCTTTAAGTCTACATTTACCAGGGACTTGGCATATTTCAACATCTTTACCACTGTAATATAACTCGTCGAGTGCAAACTTAACCTGTTGGACAAAAAGTATTTTAAAGAAAAAATCCAAGTGTGTCTAAAACACTTCTAGTCACTTACAAACTTCTGGTGGCAGCTTCTTTTTCAGTCATTTAACTACTACCCTTACTGTAAACAGTTCTCCTGTGAAAACAAAAGCATCATTTGGTAAAGAGAACTGACTTGTTTCACAAGATGGTATTGCAGCAAATCCTGCTCTAAATGGAGATGTGGAATCAGTATAAACTGCATAATTTGAAACTTCAAATATTTTTATATGTTCCACTGTGTTGCTTGCAATGTTCAGAATACATGAATTATTTCTACATACAGTAAACATTAAAATTTTGTATGTATTTGTAATTTACTCTTAATCCAAGAAAAGGCAGAAACGTCATGATTAAAATTACTGATTAAGAAATTCACTGACTTTCATTGGAAACTGTGGTGAAGATTGTTAATACATACTGTATATCTTTCATCAAAAAGTGAATTAATTGGTTAGTCACTTGCCAGTCTTGTATGGTTACTAAGACACTGTGAAGAGAAAGGTGGTTCACAACTTTTGAATAATACTTTATACCACTTTACATATAATAAGGGTGAAAAACACATCGAGGGTACTTTGTGGGATTTTATTTTTAAGTGAAACTCGCGATCAACACGATGTGTATCACAGTCATACTCTTGTGCCTGTCATAGAAAGGGCCTTCTGAACGCAGGGGTTCACAGACCAATGTTTTGGGAGTTTTATGTTACAGAATATCTTCAGTACATACAACATATAATAAACAGCAGGATGTACCTGTACATGTACATACTTTTATTTTGTTCAAGCTTCCATACCAGTTAAAACTAAAGGAATAATCTGCACCCTTAAAATAACCTACATATATACCTATGCACCTTGATCTATCCCAACTTCTAGATATTAATTCTAAATGACACCAAACAATTCCACAAGTGGCACTTCAAATTTGCCAAAAGTAAAAAGGCTTCGTCGTGACATCAACTTTCGACCATTAGCAGTAGTATTCAAAATACTCTATGTAATGGGTGACATGACTAAAATAAAGTCTGTTTTAGTGGAGAAAAAAGGTGTAAAGACTTAAGAGAATATCTAAGAAGAGAGAGCATTAGAAAAGTGATTCATACCTATACCTACACAGGATTTTACTCTCATTCAGTCACCATACTCTTTTTGTGAGTTCAAAGTGTATTAAATTAATAGCAAGTCACTTTTAGTAAAGAAAACCCTTGCTGAGATATGTAGGTGCAAAGAGCATGACATTCATACTAATATTTAAACTTTTTGGTATATTATACCATTAATACAATGCTCTAAAATAAGCAAGAATTACTATATGCTGAACATTTCTCACATCCAAATGCTATGGTATAAATCTCGTCTGGAGGTTCGCTGACTAATTTTTCCACGGCCAGCTACAACAAGAGAACTGCTGCGTAAGCCCAACATCCTCCGGGTTTAGAATGTGTTGATTCCAAAAGGAATTCCCCCAAAAATTATCCATATACAACAGCCTTAATTAAAAAAGGTCTTATGATCACAACTTACAATTCACTTTTCCTGTTAATTACCTGAAAAACAGAGCAATTAGAATCACCTACACTATTTAACGTTAAAGACAGTCGAATCGCTTCTTCAAACTGTAATCCAGCAATGCATCACTAAACTATGGCAACATTGGTTGAAATCTTAAAAAAAAAAATGGGGGGACCATCATGTGTATTTGGATGGTACTGCATCTATTACTGTAATACATGTGAGATAAGAAATAAACTGAAGGTATAATATAGCACAATGATTTTAATCATAAATATGATATTGAAAGGAAACTGTATCACTGAAGGGAACTGAATAGCAAGAAAAAATAACTAAGTTTAGTTCCCTTTACTGATCTACTTTGTATAATAAATCATCGGGCGTTTAACATACAGAATGCTTGGCATTAAAATTCTAAGATTAATTAATTACAGCACTGCAAAAGCTGTGAGAGCAAATCTACTCAATTACTTGTCCAGTGAACTAAGATAATACAGTAGTGTTAAATGTCTAAAGCAGTGGATCTACAGATGCTATTTTACCCTGTCGTAAGACAATAAAGATTAATCATCTGTATGAACAACTTATTTTGCAAGCACATTCACTTATTTACTTTTGAATATCTTCCAAAATAAAGCAGTTCAAGGCTGCAAAGGTTACAGTTGGTAACATACGAATGAACACAAAGTTCTGTTCTTTACTTATCGTAACAAGACTACCATATTGCAAAATGATCAAAATTTCCTTGCGATGAATGCTCTCATGATTTCGCATTACAGTATTTCTCCTACTTTTAAATCATCCCTTGTTTCATTATCACCTTTACCTCTTTCATAATACAGTATATCTGTTATTCTGTTAACTGCTGTTGTGACAGATCCAGAGGAAATACGGTTGGATGCAATTTGACAAACACTTCACCAAGTAAAAATATATTACTGTGATACAACTGACTTTTATATGTTGCACTGAGAATTCAGCACTGGCCCTCTTGTACTAAACTCCCGCTGACAGTGTCCAAGGCATTCTAACCAGCTTGACTTTTGTAATCCACAATCTTTTTAATACAACTTGTAAAACTACAACACTTTCATATGAAAATAAGGATTGCTCAATGTCAAATCAGTAGGTTTTAGGAGGGTAAACACAATATATCTCAGAGTATATCACAGATGCATAATAAAAAAAAATATGAAATTTAAGAATTAAGCTTTGAACAAACTTGTAATCTTTTTAGTAAATCAAACATTACAGCATTTTTCCAGTTCTCACACCTACCTAATAAAACCTAGTGATTAGATAATGACAATTGATACTAAACCTACTTAAATTTATCAAAACCTTAAGCCTAACTATATAAATTCTTAATTGTCAAGACAGACAACCATACCAAGGCCTAATTTGAAAACTTCTAATTCCCAAGGTCAATGAGCACCTGCCAATTGTTACTTTAAAGAATACACACGTCTCATTATTCCTAACATAATAAATTTAAGTCAAGATCCTAATTTCATTAGTAAAGCACACTAGAAGCACCCACATCACCATCACAATTTTGTTATGAAAAACTCTTTAAAACTTGATGGAAAACATTCAACTGTTTAGTCTTCTCCATACCTTACATAACTGCATATAAGTTCAAGTTTCAATATTTTGGAGATATATCTGAAACTCCATCATTTGCTGATCTGTATCCTACAACATTTTTTCTGTAAATTCACATTTGCTTGTACGGACATCTGACTTTCAAAAAATGTGTTGAAACCCTTGACAAACATATGACAACTGAAAAATCCCTTATTCACATAGTTGTATCAGGAAAATGGCTTGAGCAAAAAATTACCAAAATTAAAGTAAAGATGCTAAACATAATATAACTTACTCATCACTGTACAACAGAAATAAAAAGGAGAAAATGAGAGTGATTAACACAACCTGGAAAAAAAAAATCCTTGGTACCAACTGTTAACAACTTGTTAGCTAGTTCAAGTCCACAGAAATAAGGTTTAAACCATTTATGTAAAAAATATGAATTCTGCACGAAACACTGAAAAAATAAGCTGGAATAGAGCCAAACTGAAATAGAGCTACACTCTCAAAAGTTCAAAATTTGAGTAATTTAATCACCAATAGTTACCAAATATGGCACTGAATAACAATGGTGATTGAAGTACCTATTACAGTAAGTGGAAGATACATGTTTTTATTTGCACAAAGCACTAAATGAAAACAGCCGAGACAGGAGATTTCAAATGAGAAACATGTTAAAAAACAAACATTCAAGGAAATTAAAAAATTGCAATTCACTCAGTACATTGATAAATACTGTAAAACTGCCAATTCACCATATTTATGGAAAATGTGATTTTGAGTTCTGGAACATAAATGTTATTTAAATATTACAAGTATGACATGATGTAATTCGTGGCGAAAAGAATAATTTATACTTTGTATATGCAATGCAGAACGGCAAATCTAATGTTCACAATGATTTGTCCAATACAATTTTATCAATAATTATAACAATCATACTGTCACAATGTTGTTTTGGCAATACAATACAGTATATAGCCTTACAATGTTATTTATGACACTGGCAAAAATTTTTAGGTTTGTTATTTGACAATTTCCTGTTTCATTTAATGAGCCCCCAAAATTAGTTAAGAAAGAAATTTACAGAAATAATTCTTCACAAATTTCAGTAAAATTGAACAGTTCCCTGCTATTTTTTGCATATTATGCTCAATTTTTGATGAGCATAAAGGAATTGGTTGCATGGGTTATACATAAGCCTGGTATACATTACTTTAAAATGTAAAGTACAGTAATTGTAAATAAACTATCCAAAGTAAAAAAAAAAAAATACATTTTACTGTCGATTTCATAGTAAATAAGTGGCTATGCTTTACCATATTACTAATAATGCTAAAACCCTACTGCAAACTATGTGCCAGTCTGGGAGAGTAAGAATTTCTTCTCTGCAAGCATCAATCATCCAAAATGCAAGTCCTATATGATGCCCTGTCAACAACGGCTATTTCTGCATAATAAACTTTATCAAACAAGAAACATCAGTCTCTTTAGAATACTGCCTCCAATTCTATTTCTGAATACTTTCCTTATCATAAAATTTACTTTTGATGAAAAGGATTTTTTAACAGCTGTCCTATCAACATCACTTGTTTTTAAATTACCATGACTAACAGTCTACTGTTTATCTTAACAGCAAAAAACTGATCTATTTATTTTAACCATCTCTCAGTACTTTCAAGCATTATATCAACACTAGAGTTTCTGCAAACCTTTCTTAAATGCATCCTTAAACAAACCTCTAAAGTTTACTTGGACAGATGCTCTCTTCAAACTCAGCTTTGCAAATAGTTTCAAGAATAGTTTTGTGTTCCTGAGAGCCTAGTTAAGGACTGATTGTTCATGAAGCAATAATGAGAGGTGAAAGTTGGAGAAACAGGTTGGTTAGAGATGTACTCACCCACTGACACTTGAAATTTGCATCTCCACTAACCTCGATAGATGAGGACTAGCATTTAAGCAGCAACAACTTAATTAGCAAGTGCTTTTACAATATACTGTAACAGAATAAGAAATTCAGTTTCTATGAACTGACATGGTCAAAGTCTGTAAAACGAAAAATAAAATGGCCATGTAAGATCTTAAGCTTGGATAATCATTGTCATTAATAATAATTTTCTTTAAGTTTTCCCTACATGGGATTAGAAATCTGATGCCGACCTTCCACTCTCATCTACATATTTTGTCTACTCTGCTTAAATTTACATTGGTTTAAAGTCCTCCCCTAAATCCTTTCTCCATGACTGGCATCTTCCCTAACTTATCACATATCCAAATCACCTGGTTTACAGCCTCTGAACCAGAACTGTTAAAAAACCAAGGTAAAAATGTTTGCCATGATGATGATATTCAATTTTCCCCCTGCATTATTGCACACAACAAATACCATAACTGGGTGTCGAGATCATACTCTTGAACTCTCCTATCCTCAACACAGTACAGTGTTTGAGTGTTACAACTCATTAAGAAATATTCCCAGAACAATACATCCCTAGTTCTGGGTGTTGAGATCATACTCTTGAATTCTCCTGTCCTCAACACAGTACAGTGTTTGAGTGTTACAACTCATTAAGAAATATTCCCAGAACAATACATCCCTAGTTCTGTAAAAACTGGTCCGGTTCTGACTGCTTGGTAAAATTAACAAACATGAGGGATAAGCCTCACATAGTGCAATTATGCTCAAATCTGCTATATTTTCATTGTTATGCACTTCGTACGAGAAGTGTAAGTGAAATTTTAAAAATATGCGGCCTAAAATAAAAAGAATACACATGCTTGAATGCTAACACAAAAAGCTTCACAAATTATGACTTCACAGTACTGAACAACAATATTCCAGAAAACAAGCACTACAGACAATGGACGGACCAAGAACTTGTCAGTAAAGTAATTCAACAAAAATTAAGACCAGTAAATATTCTCCCTAGAAAAACAAATTTGTAAAATTTTTGCCAGTTTCATATTACACATAATACACTTTACTGCTGAAACTTAAAGGGTAATTCTAATGTTAACTCATTGCAAATTACATTAAAGCAACAACTACTTGAAACCTAAATGCCACAACACTTGAATACTATTATGAAAAAAATTCCGCTCAGTTTCCTCAACACTCGAACACTATATTGAGAAAAGAATTCTGCTCTGTTTCCTCATGAATAACATTTGCAATTGTTTTCATACTAACAAACAGCAGACAGTTCAAAGAAAGGAAAGTTTCTCATGAAATCAAATAACACACAGTCCACACCAAGCAAAAGCCTCATATGTAATCAATCTTTAAGGCACTGAGATTCACAGTTCTTACAACACAGTCATACATATAATTTCTCCTGACAAGACAGTGTATTAAGCTGAAAGTACAATAAAAGCCTTCTCAATGAGTACCAAACAAAAGCCACTAATAGAAAAATGCTCTACTTGCAAATGCACTCTACTATAGTTACATAGAAATATTAAACATTCATGCTTGTGACATTTAAGATGCAGTAATTTCTACAAACTACAAAAAAAATATTTGTGCAATTTCCCAGGTCCCCTCGTTTTACCATTCAAATAAAAAAAAAAAGTTCTTTAAGAAGAAAGTGGCAATAAATTGAAGAAATCTATCCAATAACTAAGAGAAAAAGAGTCCTAAAATGTTTAATGAAAGACCAGGATAAGGTTTAAGACTAGATCTTGACCCACACAGAAACCCCTGATAGAAAATGAACTTTGGTATTTTACTGTTAACAAATAGAAAACATTTTGTAATACACGTTCTTTTCAAGCAAGTCAAAAGGTAATACTGTACAATATTGTCATCGTTCAATATCAGAATATATTATGACTGCTTGATGGTGGCTTTGACTAATCCTGAATGCATAGCAAGTGTTTTCCATCAGAAGTTTCTTCACACAGATCATTCAATTATTATTGTTTCAGAGTTTACAGTGAATGACTGTTTGAAGCTATAATTCTATCAGCTTTTCAAGTTTTCCCCCATACATCATTCGATCTTGTCAAAAAACTCAAAATCTTTTTCTGACAGTACTGTACTAGTTTTATAAAAAAAAAAAAATTTTAATACGAGCCTGTTGATTATTGTTTGTATAAATACAAAAAATGGAGAAAATTCTTGTGTGCATAAGTACAAAAAATGATCAACATCCTTCCCTTGGCTCTCCCTCACTTTGTTTTGTTTAAATTCAATTTTAAACAAATATTTCTAGTTAAGATATACAAGATTTATTTCCAACTCACTTGCTTTAAGCTACAAACATCATTTCATGCAGCCGTTCCACGTCAAATCCAGCTGTGTTTCGAGTCTTAATTCTCAAACAATAAAGCCAAAGTGTTATTCCAAAATTGGATATCTTAGCCTTCTGCAATTATGTTTGTAGAAACCCCAACATTATGAGAATAGTAATACAAATACTTTTGTCTTTCTTTGTCCAATGAACATTGTTTCTTCATTCTTACTAATCTTCATAATATTTTCAGTGCCTCTTGTAAGTTTTCAATATTCTTCAACCAGATCACTGCCGTACTCGAGGTATTAATGACTGGAAAACTTTACATTCTTGCCAATACTCTAAACTACTATATATTAATATCTCACATCTCATAATTCAATGCATATTCTTTCTGTTAAAACCCAATTCTATTTTAAAATTCTATAACCTTTAGTATATTATTTATATTGTTTATGAACGAGTAATGAGAAATCCCTAAATGGAATTCTAAGAGACTCCTGCACAGTGCGGTAAAGGATATGAACTAAGTACAGTTCCTCAATTACTTTCAATATATTAACTTACTATGACCACTAAAACCCCAAAATTGACAAACTACAAGGGTGACATGAGCAATTTAGATTACACCTACACCAAACACTAAAATTTGGGTCATTAAATGTGATAAAGTACATAAATCTAATGAACTAGAATGGTCTACAATAATTTTTAAAGCAAATTGCATTTTCCAGATATACAACTTGAAGTCCTTTAAATAATGGTACCTTAAGCAACAACTGGATTGTTTGTTGAAGCTTGTTAACAATGTGGTTAAGCAGCCACGTACTAGAGGGTAACATACTCACTTACCTGTCTGCAGACCCTTACCTTTTCCTTCAGATACAGAGACAATACAGGGATTGTTATAGATAACATTATGATAAAAGACTGTTTGTATATATAAGAAAATAAATATTGCTTAAAAAAAAATTCCTATTTGTTCCTGCAATAATACAAACCTTTGTCTTTTGTGTAGAAGACTCAATCCTTAGATACTGTCTTGCTGAACATGACTGACATTCCTCCTAACATAATATGCTGCTACCACCTGTCAGTGAACTGATGCGCTTTCCATTGATGTTTCGACTGGGAATTCAACTTCTCCCAGTTTACAACAATTCTCAGAGGCAAAGTGAGAGGGCTTAGTAATTTTTATGCAAGTGTATCCCATGTGAATGAGACAAAGACATTACAGGGGTGGACATTTGCATTTGAAGATCAGAGCTTTTAACTTACAAACTGTCCCATCAGTCTCAAAGCTGAGGCACTTCCTAGAGTCCTGATGGATGGGAATCTGGAAATACTAATATTTCAGGTCTACAGAGAGGATTAAGTCAAAGTCTCTGATAAAAGCCTACATGGTATATAGGGTTTCCAACCTAAACCAAGTCTGACAAACAAATTTATTCAGGAGTATGAACTAAATGAACAGCCTTCAGTCACAGTCACAAACCACAGTTCAGAAAATGTAAGTCATCAGGAAATCAGCAAGTCGTCAAAGGAAAGCTTTAATAACAGAAGTACTGTAAAATTATACCATAGTGCAAGAAAAAGTTGAGGGTTTACATACAAGTGAGTGCACCTGGACTAACGCCCCACAACCTACCTGCATCCACTCAACCACCCTACCAACAAGCTTCAACAACATAACCAATTATTGCTGAAGATACTGCATATAGTATTATTATTATTATTATTCAAAAGATGCAGCCCTATTCATATGAAACAAGCCTACTTGGGCCATTGACATGAAATTCAAGCTTCCACTAAATGTGCACTACTATATAAAAGTCACAGTTTGTAGTCCTATACGAACAAAGTTCTGAAGAGCTTTAGCCCCCTGGCATTTAATGACAACAATGTTCATCTACAAAAATATGATATGATACTAACAAAAATCCTAATATATGACATTAAAACATACATCAGAGTATCCATTAATCATATAATGTACAGCCAATATTTGTAGCACGAACGGGGCCTTTATATGAATCGTGGGTTTGTGAAGAAACAAAAATAATCAGGATTACAATTGTCTACTATGTAAACAAATTTCTTTTCAACTGATGGATCTACTGCCTGTAAGATAGACATCAGCAGTAAATGACACAAAATTAGGTCTAATTTGAAGTTTTCTTCATTCAAGATGCATTTTATATCATAGAATCTTTATCATCCTACACGTCTTTACATCAGCTTTTCCCTTTATGGAACTAGACATGAAATGGCTTCTCTTTAATCTTCTATGCCCTTTTGCACTTCCTTCCTTAATTCCATTCAGGCCGAGGTCTTCATCTATCCTTTTTTCGATGATTTCTTGGGCCTTACTACATTTTTGTCTTGCTACGTCTATATGTATTGAGCTTCTGACTTTGTTCCTCAGTCCGTCTCATTACCATGTATAAACCTTCTGTCTTTAAAGTTTCATGAAACATGTTACTTCATATAAACAATATCAGCCATGTTAAAAACACAATAATCAATAAAGCAGTTTTGCTACACTTTTCAGCATTTCTGCCTTAAAGTACACGTTAAGGAAAATGAGTGTAGGATAACCAATAATTTGGAATGGGTAACTTTTATCTGAAGCAGTCTATAATACATCCATAGAGGTATATGTCAGTTACTTATTTCCACACCCACAGCTCCAGTCTTGAATGCTAAATAGCAGGATTAATGATTTAAGTTTTTAAAAATCATTACGTTCAGATCTTCTCAATTATGACTTAGGCAAAACTGCAATTATGTATGCTGTAACATATTCTCAAAAACTAGATTATGCTTACTTATGAAAGTAAAATTTTCTAACAACTGTTTACTTAGAAATGATCAGAGTATAATTTTTATTCCCAATACATTTGCTTTAAATAACTGTTAACAAAATAACTGACCTACGACATTCAACGAAGACTTACTTGCTTGAACTCTCATTGCTATAATGGAATCAACTTTTCAACCTCCTCCTTTTGAGCTATAATCTGTTTTGAAAACTGAAACAAACTTTACTGTATATTGGTTTTATCTGGAGAATCTCAAAATGTTTAGGAGGTTGACATTCTTTGGAATTATACTATCATTCACTGTTGGGTTGCCTTTTGCTTTTGTAGATTCTGTTTCTCCTGACAATAAGGTGGACTCTTACTGTCTCTTACAAGTAAAGTTTCAGCTATTGTTCGGTTGAAATGAGTAATCCAGCAACAATGACTGGACTTGAAAATTTTTTTATCACTCCCGTAAGTTTACACTGAGGAATTCTTACTTGTTTCTTCCTGATTCGTACTATGACCTCTCAATTACATAATACAAATTTCTTTTTTCTTCCACGCAGACATCACTATTTGTATGCAATATCTTTTCTTTAGTTTGCACACCTGCCCATTGTGGATGTAGGCAGTTCTGTAAATCTTGGGTTACATGAGAAACACGAATCAGTAAAAATTCTGAATCTGAGTATCATAACAATACTGGCCTGTCAGTGAAGTCAGCTCTTTAAAATACTGTCCTGTAATAGGAATGATATGTTTGGTTAGGTATTACTACTTCTTACCTAGAGTGCTGTGGAGTTGTGTAAGAATGTAAAACACAAAATAAAATTAATAAAAAAGTCCAATAAGCAAAATACAATGGCATGTCATATGAAAGAACCTTTCATGTGTAATGAAAAAAAGGATGAGGTAAGAAAAAAAAAAAAGGTAGGAATTATAATTTATTCTTGTCTTTGTATCCTATTATTAAGACATATGTACAACACATGCCCACAGAATTATGCTTTCTTTATAATCACATAGCCATGAAAGCCCTTTCACTCGACCCCTTGATTGAAATTGTTTTTTAAATCAAAAGATTTTTTCACGTCACTATGATGGCATTTCTAAAAAAAAAAAAATCCACTACACTATTCTCTCAGGAGGTACATTTACTGTAACCTCTTGAAACTGCAAGAAATGGGCTAGATATACCCAAATCTACAGCTTAACTAAAACTGTTTATTTTCTACCATCAGTTTCACTTCTAAATGAGTGTTGGTGCAACATAATGTAGAATTGTATATTACACGAGAAGTTGAAACTCACTACTAGTGATGAAATACGGTGGCTTTCTGTAAATTTGTGGAATCAAGTACACTGTAATAAGAGGAATTCACAGGCAACCATTTCAGAAGTGCTTTGGATCAAAAATGAACAGGCATAAACACTCCACATCTATATGAAGCCATTGTAACGTACAGCAGGAGGCTACAAAATGAATTACAATACCAAATAACTCTTTGTAAACATGAAACATGAAGCAAGCATGCACACATACACACAAACGAAAAATAAACATCCACAGAAAATACAACTTTGATCTAATAAAACTATTAACAATGGAATGAATGGAGTGCAGAATTTACATATGCATGGGTGTATAAATATAAATATATATTATGGAAGGAGGACTTTGAAGCCATATCAAGGGATATGAATATAACACAACTATGGTACAGAATTAATGGAAGAGGAATGACAGGTATCTATTAAGAAGACATGACAGAATTTACCAATGAAATTGTGAACACATGAAGAAATCAGTTTCATCAAACTCAGGCGACACACTTCCAGGACAAACACTCACCGTGAAAAAAGAAATTAAAACAGAGAAAAAAAAATATAAGTACTTTTTTGAATTCCAAAACTTCATGTACTCACATCACAGAACAATCTCACCAATACAGTACATTTCACACAACATCCACAGGAACATGGGTCTCATTTGCAATACCTAGTCACTCATAACATACTGGCATCAAGGTCAAGAATACAAATCATTCTGCTAGATACTATCACTGTGCTTAATAAATAAATGATGAAGCCTGACCTGCCTTAGGCTGGCACACAATTAACTACTCTACATCAACTTTTTGATTTCCAAGTGTTCCCTCTATGCGGAATGTTTTAAAACTGTTGCCACGAACGACCACCCTTCAACAAACAACTCATTCACACGTGCTTAAGCACAACAGCACCAACACGTGAAAATACACATAATTTATGGAATGTGTTACCTGTTACCATGGTTTCATTTAACATGTAGAATTGTAAATTTAAATTTAATTCTTTAAAAATACATTTCAATCCTTCCAAACAAAGAACTGTCAACTGCTTGCCATAGAATTGCCATCAAAGTACTAAAACAAATTAACTTACTGATATACCAACCCAAAATATTAGATGTGTAAAATTAAATAATGTATCAGGTGATGACTATTGCAACATGTAAACTGTATAAATGCACACAAACACACACGCAAGTATGCATGCAAACTCACTGTAATTTGAACAGCAAGAAGTTAATTTCCAATGTGCTAGAAAGCTTACATATCCTCTCATAAACATCATGTCTACCAATCCATTATAATGGAGATGAAAAAAAAAAAACAAAATCCTACAGGTTCCACAAAACCATACATCAGTCATACAAAGTGAGAAAAACTGACGAGTGGAGAGTACAAAGCAAAATGAAAATGACTTTACAGAATTTCGTTTTCCATCAAATTTCAAGGCTATCAACCAAGTAGCTATGTACTCCTATGTTCAACATACATGGATCGAATAAAAGTTCAACTTATCCTCATTCTTCAAACAATATAGCTACTTATCTGATCCGTCTAGGAAAAGAATAATCCTCGCGGAGCACTTATTGGGCATGTTCTCTGACCAACACTTGCATCCATTCACTTGGGCTTCGTACAGATATAGAGCTAAACTTTGGTATGGAAACTACTCTTGCCCTCAAAGCCACAGTCAAGGCTTTGCGCACCCTTGGTAAAAAGTCTCCACTGTTCCAATGGCATAATTACAACCTTCAGCACTCGGGCAATTGAGTTTAATTAACTTATCACTTGGCTCACTCACGTTTTGCCATTTGTTTCTTTCTGTAAATAACTGAAAGGGAAATATTTGTTAGCTCAAATTTATTTAACTCAAAACTAAACTCTGCTATCGCTTGCAGATCAAACAAACTTGAGCACTGATAAAAATTTCATGTTTAAGTCATACAGCAAAAAAAAAAAATTGTGATATACAACATATTCATGTGTACAAAGTGCACAATTATAAAAGACATTTACCTAGTTATACTATTGGTGGGAGCATTAATTGAAGGTCCAATTCTTCCTTTCTTGGAGGCAGGACCTGTGGATGACGAGGTGGAGACAGTCGTGGGTAAGCCACTGCTGAGGGTGGTGCTGTCTTCATCTTCATCCTCATCTTCAGTATCATTGCCAAGGCTAAAGCCACCTCGACCTCTTTTCCTACTATTTGGTAAGGTGCTTGTGTCTTCTTCCATCGTTGAGTCATCCTCCTATAATATTTGATAAATAAAAAGATAGAGTAGATATTGCAAGAAACTTTCAGTGTACATCACCATCCTGAAAACAATAGTGTAGATTTGTATTATTATTCATTAAACTGTACTCTTGTTAGGTTCTTGGGCCTCACTGTGATCCAATGCTGTTCACATCAGACTTCCATCTGTTGAAAGCTTCAACAATTTTATATTTCTTTGCTACAAGTCAACTGGTCAACTAGTTTTTTATTCATATGAATTTTCAATTCACAGTTTCATAATCAGTAAAATAACACTAAAACACTTCAATTTTACCTTGACTTCACTCATAACAGGCAAATCTATGCTGATGTTTGCTGTTGTGGGTTCCTTGAGTTGCATGAAAGAAAAATACAATCAAAGTAGTCTTTACATTTATTTGTCTGTAAAAACAACACTTACTCCCAACCCAATAGAAGGGCTGATTAAAATCAAACTTGGGTTCCGATGGCAATATATTTTCAGATGTATATTCAGATGTTGCTTGACCAAGCGATAATATAAACCAAAATATCCGGGGATGATATTTTCCAAAGAATGCACAAGAGCTGCAAACGGACCTTTCCTAAAACCAACTTTTTCCTCTCTACGCATTTTATGAATTTATTCCTCCAGCTTGTAGAGAATAAGAAGTGAATATCTAGATAACAGCCAATGTAAGTGCAATGTTTTACAGTTACCAAATACAGTCAGGTTACCTTCCTTTAGTGCCTTATTATGACTTCCAATTCCCCATCATTACACACGGTATTCCAGAATACAGAATGAGGAAACAGTCTAGTTAGTAAATTGTGTAATTTCACTTTAAGGTAAAATCATGTCTGCAATGATTCACTCATTCCCTGATACTTTCCACCTTCCAGGTTTATTACAGATTCTGCTACAAATCGATTAATTCATTCATTACCACATCCAGGCCTTTTACAGCATATAATATGCCAATTGTTCCCCTAATATCTTATTCATAACCTCAGAAAAATGTTCTGCCCACCACTGTCTTTCTTCTGCTGGTGTTATTATTAACCAATCCCTCTGTCTGACTGGTATTTTCATCTATTTTCACACCTACATTATCATACTTATTATTATTAAAATGCGTAACCATGCTAAATAAAAGTTCAATGATTTGTTAAACTGAAAATGTGGAAGACTAATGAAGTTTCTTTAGGTGAATTAATTCCCAGTAACATGAGATCCTTTGTGGGTGAAAACTGGGCAATCAAATCAATGTTGTTATATATTCCCTGGATTCAGATAGGATGAAACTACTTTAATGGAGAGTACTTTTTGAAATGAAATTGCAGCTTTGGTTGCCTGATGAGCATAATTACCGAAATTGGCTCCACAAGAAGGACTCCAACATACTGCATTTCAAAACTTATAAAGGCTTAATATAATTTCTGGAATAACTTAATCTGCTGGACATGAGGATTTTAAGGACAATAATTCTGAAAGGTTTCAGCAATCAAGATGCCTCCTTCTCTTCAAATACAAAATCTACATTTTAGTTTTCCTTTCTTTCCCTTTACTTTACTTTTTACTTCATTCTTTACTTAATACAATGACCTGAATGTCTGGCTTTGAGCCATAAAAACTGGCATTATGATGAAAGATTAGACTTTTGAGATTCCACTGTTACTATCAAATCTGCAACTGTTAAGATACTAACAATATCAAAAATCATCATCCAACAAAATTTTTTACTAAGCTTCATGTCACTTTCTTTTTTAATTTTTCAGGATAGCACACTGAATTGCAGGCATTCAGCTTCTAAACAGCATCAAAAACTAGCTTAAGAATATACAATTTCAAAAGTAATAAAAGAAAGTCACTATTCTGTCCACAATCAGTCAGTGTGATTTGCCACGGAAAAATTTGGGGACCAAAATTCCCACAGTTCATGGCAAAGTCCACCTTAGTCCTTTTTTAACTGGTCCTACTTGCATGTAAGCAGCTGATAAAACTGCTCTGACGAAATTCACTACAATCAACAAATGCCACAATTCTTACCGGAACTCTGCTGTCATTCCTTGCTTTCCCAGCAGTTGCAGAAGGCTTCATCATGACCACTGTGTTGGAAGACTTCTTGGTTACACCTGTTAGGACTTTGGTAGAACCTTTAGGGGCTGTTACTTGAAGCTCCGCAGGCAAGTAGGACTTAACTGAAAACAGACAAATATGACTTAATTGAAAACACAAGACAACAAATATTCCTTTAAAAAATATGTACTATAGTAAATTTTACACGATTACACTGGTATTACAAAAAGTAAGATGTTCTACACTTGGGCCTTAATAGTAAAATCCAGTTATTTAATACATTTTTTTCACATAAACTTAAAAATAGTGAAACAGTTTAACAGTAAATTACACCTGACTCAAATTCACAAATATAACCACAGGTCATTAGCTGAGACAGAATGGAGAGAACCAAAGAATCCCATTACTGTGGCAGGGGCAAAGAGTAAGTACAGTAGTACCTCAGACTTCGAACTTAATCAGTTCCAGAAGGCTGGTCGAAATGTGACTTGTTCGAAATATGAAACAAACTTCCCCATAAGAAATAAAGGGAATCAGGATAATACGTTCTAGCCCACCCAAAAAGCACCCCCTTATACAATTTTTTTATTGTTAATGTGTTCAAAAGTTACATTAAGAGCATAAATTAATAAAACAGCATGTTATATAAAGTAAAAAAAAAAATTCAATTTACAAACTGTTTGGTGAAAATAATGCACGGTCAGCTGGGAGGGAGGAGAGGTGGGATCCCCTCAAGAAAACCGAAATGGTCACAGTAGGCAAAGGTTGATGACAAAATCAATTATTCACATATTGCAAGGATAATCAAAGGAATTGATAGTGTGCGCGTCCAATTGTGTGTCTGTGTGCGTGTAAGTTGGAGACAGAGAGAGTACTGAGTGTCTGGCAGATGTGAAAACAGTCCCTCACGTCTGTATGATTGTCGACACGTTTTTACACTTGGATCTTGAGTGCAAGGAGATTAATTATACTGCAACACATTAACTTACTGTTGACAAATGGCAGAATTTAAAATTATAATCCAATAAACATGAGGATTTTGCTGCAAGTATTAAAAGGAAAGATACATCAAATTACTTTTCACAAGGATGTTGTTAAAACAAACAATCCAAGGTGTGCAGAAGCCGAATACGGGACCAGTGTGCTTCCTGATGTGAGGATGTTACTTTTGCAGTGCTAAAAAATCATAAAAAGCAAGTGTCACTCGATAGGTATTTTAGTGTAACAAAAGAGTGATTCAGGCCGTCAGTGTAAATGAAAGAAATGGGTGAAATGTAGTAAAAGAGAGAAATCATCCAAGCCCAGCCCCCAGCTGGGTCAGGTAGAAGAACGAGTACAGTATTTGTTCAACAAGCGACACACAATTTCTTCGAAAATTACGGTCGAAAAATGGAATGTTTGACATAGGAAACGTTCGACAACCAAGTTACCAATAACCACTGTAATCATCACTGAGGAAAAATCAAATCCCTTGATAAGTGCAAAGCAAAGGTTAAAAGTTATGCTAGCATCAAATTACACTCAGGAAGAGGAAACAAAAAAAAATAGAATTACAGGAACATATATATTCCCAATTTTACTGAAATTCACTCAGCCTATGGAAAATTTCATGGAAAAAGTGAGAAATGAAGCAAAAGACAAGGATATGGAGGGGGACACACACTACTCATACTAACACTTGTCAGTTGCTGACCTGAAGATAACAAAATGCAAATAATTCACATCAAAGCTGAGATATCATGAAAATGAACTATTTCAAGACAATCAAAGGTAGGCAAAACAAAAAACAATGGAAGATGGTTGTTGGTCCTAGGAAGAATTGCAACACAACTTGATAACAAGGCTAACATAAAAATGGATAAAATTGTATCATGGATCTGGTGGAGTCTGCTTAGGAATGCACCAACTGGTGTGCCAAAATGATTCCCCAAAGTTCAGGCTAGCTATAATATATGGGTTTGTAGTAAATGTCTTCCATGATTAACTGAAAACTCTAAGTGACAAGCATTAAGAGAAAATCTGTTTCCCAGTCAACGTCTGCTGTATTCCCAGTAGCTTCGATTCCTTTCTGCTGTTATGAATTCATTTTTCCTCAAAATCTATTGCTTTTTTTTACTCTTATACTTGCTTTTTCTGTCTGCATAATTTTGTTTTACTTTTCATTTATCTTGCATAGCCTTCCATCATATAATTTTGCAAAGAGTTACCATATGTCTACAAATCCTCTATAATAAACACTTACCATTAACAAAGTTGGGATCTTCATGTTTCTTGAAGTACATAGGAGGTATACGAGGGTCTGATGGGAACTCCTTCATTTCAAAACTGGTAGTCTTTGACAATATTAATCCCATGGCTAAATCACATACAGCCCACAATTTCTGAAATAAAGAGTGAAGTCAGTTAATGAGACAGCATTCATAAACTTGGTTGGTTGTAAAATTGCACCCAAAATGAGTATTAAAAATACAATTACTCTAAAGAAAAAAATAATTTTCTTTTGTACATATGTTTTCAACCAGAGTTGAGGGGTAGGGGAGGGGGGTCATCAGCTGATGAGAGAATAGTTAGCTGTTCGTAAGGATAGCATTACTAATGAAAATAGAACTCTCACGATATGTGGGATACATAAACTTTACTTAATCTATTTTACTGCCACTTTTTCAAGGTAAGATGAAACATTTAATTTTTATTATAAACTTTGGTTCATTTTCAAAAAGGAATTGTCTTAGAAAATATTTACTATCATTCAGTGCTAGGCTACATGAAGTAAGCCAACTACATATACAATATATATTTCATTGTTGAAACTGTTGAACTTGAGAATATGAACTTCCAGACTAGGGTTTGGAATGGAACTTACTTGTATACAGAGGACCTACTGTAATTATTGCAAAAAGACCCATTTATGAAAAGGGATATACAATAAAAACTGACGATCACATTAAATATATTAAACTCATAGCAGATCACATTAAATATATTAAACTCATAGCAGTCATCTGATATTTGGCACTGACCCATAAAAGTGGGTATTATAATGGAGGGGTAACTGTAGACAACCTAATCCCCATAGCTTCTGCGGTCCATCATACCACCTGCTTCTACTGTCCTTTTACTACTCTTTCTACATGTAATAAGCTGAAAAACTTGTGCGACTACTGTACATATGATGGTTAGGGTGAGCCCTTAAAGGATTTAACCATAACCTGGTCCTATATTCAGGTCTGTGTATCTCAGAACAGCTTTGTTGCTTAAATTCCTGTCCGAGTGGATGGTGTATATCCCTTGCCATATCTATAAATTTTTATATTAAATATTATGTCTGACTTTCATTACTTTTTTCCTTGTCCTTGCAAATTCTTTGTAAAACCTGCTTTGCATTCCTTTGTATTTCAGTCATACTTTAACAATTTACTAATGTATATATTCATATTCACTGTACTGCATCTGAACACATGAAATTATTAAAAATTGGAGTAAAGAAATAGAAAGAATTCTCAAGAGCTATTCCTCAATGACCTACTGAATTTCTTACCACACAGATAATCACAAAATTACACCCCAATTTCTTATTGTTAATGATACGAGCCATAGACAGCTACTGCTCGCGACTAGAATTATGTAATTTTTCCAACACAGTTCTTAAATCTTACAGAGCCACCATGGGAAGAACACCATAAAAATTAAATAAAAAGATTATACAGTACCTGATTAGTAGTTTCATCTTCTGGCTTCACAGCGTCCTTGTGGTTTTTCATTTGTTCAATTAAGGCTTTGTAGAACCCAAAGCAATAGGCATCGTTCTTGGTCATCAGTGGTTCCAATATAAACCACAGGCACGTACGTATTCGGGTGAGCTGAGATACATCATTTGGATCTGTGAATTCTGGCTGATGAACTAAGATAGGGACTGCAAACACTAACATGTAATCTGGCATTATGTGTGGTAACTGTCCAGATGCTTTTTCACCTGAAAAAAAAAAAATGATTGAGATATATTTATCTTTCAATAACTGAATATTCAATTAAAATGCAAAGCCTAATGGAGTCAGGATAATTCTAAGAATTAGAATGAAGAGGAAACAACATGTTTACAACCGTCTGTAAACAAATACTCTTGACAAAATCTTCAAATTGTAATTTTATTTTGTTCATTAGAGGATGATGCTGAGGTTTTCACTTCTTACTGCCGGTGCTTTTGTAAACTACAAATTCTTAAAAAATGTTCTGCATTATTATCCACAGGGGATAAAAATAAAAAAAAATTGAAGTAACTTACTTCCACCGGTCATTGTTATTGAACGGATATAATCTCTTCTTTTACATATATCAGCAACCATGTATTGCTTAATAGCCAGTCGCATTTGACGGTCAGGTTCTAAACCCGCTAATGCATAGAACCCCATAAAATCTAATGGCAGGCACTTGTTGGGGACTCCTCGAGCCAAACCCTTGTGTAATTTCATGGCAAACCTTTCACGGACTTGCGGAGTTTCATCCTGCAAAAAGAATAGAATTTTTCATAGTGAAAACAGATTAAATTTTCACAGTAATTAGAAACAAAACCTAATGCCTACAATAAATTGTAAATATGTTGCAAACAATATAATTTACATACAGGGAAAAGAGTTTTCCATCACAGAGTAAAACAATAGTTTTCACAATTTTTTCCCTCCCACCTCTAATTCTAATCCACTGAATGATTATACATACAAAATCTTAAGCATCACTGTTTTGCTATTTCCTTAACCGTACCCAAGGCCAATATCCTTCTCTTGCAAATGCTGATAATCCTAGTGAAAGTCCTCTAACTCCATCAATAAATGAACACTGTGTGGCCATAAGATAATCTGGGTAGTCTTATGCATTCCCTTATGAAGATGAATTCTCTTTAAAATTCTCTAGCTCCTTATTCTCATAAGGAAAAGACATTTTATAGTTAATAAAAACTTGGTTATAAAAAGACCACAAAAGTATACCCACAGATTCTCACAGAGCTGACCCACAAGATTTGTTCTTACGACAGATCCAGAAAGGTTAACACGGTGCCCTTACTAAGTAGGAAAGATAACTTTATAGCTGACTCCAACGGTCTTTCAAGCAGTTAAACGCAATGCAAAGGGGCTGAGACATCATTATTCTTGTCCAGATTACTTCAGCCAACAACCAATTCAGGTTACTTGACAGATGTATGCCTTCAAAGCTCACAAAATTCTATCAGAAGGCTTCACAGTATTAAGATGTTCCACATAGTTCCCTTTCAAAGTTTTGATAAATAAATCTGTGAGAGATAGCCTTAGACAGAAAGAGCACAAGAGGAATGTCAAAGAGAGAGAGAGAGAGAGAGAGAGAGAGAGAGAGAGAGAGAGAGAGAGAGAGAGAGAGAGAGAGAGAGTCACTTACGTTCATGAGATGTGACAAATTATAAAACTGCTCAGCAGTAAATTGATCGCCAACACCCTTCTGCTCACATATTTTCAACATGGCAGCTCCAGCAGCTAATCTTAGATGAGCCATCTCAACTTTTCTGCAAGATGAAAATATAAAAGCTAAAAAATAAATACAAACTCCTTTTAATTACAATTTTCCATGAATTTGAAGTTCAACACATTTACATTCATACATTTTCAAGGGATCTCATTTTTTATTTTCAGTATCTTTTGTTCATTAAAAAAAAAAAGACAAAATTCTCTTATGAAAAAGCACTATGAAAAGTACCTAACACACACAAAAACAAAAACAAAAAACAGTAAAAATGATAACTTACAGCATTTTACCCGTGACCAAAAGATCTCCTTTATGGAGTATAAAAGCATTCAACATGCGGAAGGTCTTTTGTGCAGATATTTCATCGGTCTTGAGACCTAGAAGCCATCTTGCCATCATCTTTATTCCTTCCATTTTGACTGCTGTCTCTTCTGTCAATTCCTCTTCCTCTAACCAGGCATCTGCCTCATCCTGGTTAAATCCAGGAGTGTGGCTAGGTGTCTGGTTTCTCATCAATAACTCTTTAACAATCTGCAAAATAATATGAATCAAATCGAGTAATAAGCCGACAGAGACATCACAACTCTGCAAAAATCTTAGTGAAGATTTGTCCTTTTTTTCAAAGTCTACAGAATTCATTTTGAATGTCAGAGCCTTATCAATTACGGTTTTTTTTTTTTTCTTTTTTTTTTTTTTTTGCAAAAACATATGGAAGCCTAAACTGATGGAAGGTGAGATAAGCAGTTTAAGAATACAATACAAGAGACTATGATAAAAATTTTTCCAAACATCAAGTCAAAACACCTTCTTTTCAATATTATGGAAAAAATCTTACCTTTCTAGAGACTATATTCTTGATAGGGACTACAAATCTTTGAGGCATGTTGAAGGCAATGTGACCTAATGAAACGACTGATGTTCTAAAATGTGGAGAATCAAATGTTAACTGCTCCTTAATTTTCTGTGAAAATAAAAATTTCATTTTAGACAACTCTGACAAACTTAGCCTCTAAATACGTTGACATTTTTAAAAAATCCTAATTGTTTTCAAGTGGAAAAACGGTTTTTATAATACAAATCAAGAATTTTTTAAAAATTTAAAAAACAAATTTCTCCATGAAAAACTTTTAATCATAATACAAATGCCCGTCTACATTTTTTGTACAAAATGCCAACCAGCATGTCATGCAGACACTATCAAGTGTGCCTTTTGATACCATCTCCACTCCTCCTCCACCTTTCCACAAGAGGAAAAGGTAGGCTTGATGGGTCGCTAGGAGGACACCTTTGCACTATTAATGGGTTTATATTAAAATCTTATTCCTTTAATTATAATCCACTATGTGGCAGGAAGACAGAAGAGCACTGATGCTGCCTGATATCTCCAAGAGATCATCGTACCACAGCATCCCCATTATTGCTTGCCTATGAAAATGATCAAAATTCATAATGCAGTAGACAAATGTATTCTCTTTATAGCCCATTATTGCTTGCCTATGAAAATGATCAAAATTCATAATGCAGTAGACAAGTGTATTCTCTTTATAGCTATCATAAAATAAAATAATCATAACATAGATAATCATAACTTGAGGAGCATCTGCAGTTATAAGTCATCCGACAATGTCTTCAGGCTTGCCAATGGAATGGAATATAGAGTTTGGCCAATGGGCCAAGCACTGAGACCTGTGAGGTCATTCAGTGCTGGAAAGGCAATTGAGAGTAGGTAGGTTTGAAAGGTGTAACAGGAGGAAAACCTCACAGCTGCACCTTGAAACAATTGTTAGAGGAGAGGGTGGATAGCAAAATGGAAGAAAGATATGAATGGAGGTACAGTACAAGGAATGAAAGGGGTTGCAGCTAGGGGCTGAAGGACACTCCAAAGAGGTGCACTGATGGCCAACCCCACTCGAGATGCACTGCCCACAATGTTCTGTTCAGATTAACCTTTACGAGACCAAAACTATACTTTTCAATGAAATATGGATATGTAATCATTAACCATAGTTTCAAGTCTTTGTTCCACATTTTGTTACCATTTTATCTTTCATCAGTTATGAAATATAAGAAAAGATATTCATTTTGCACAATGTGACATTCCTATTCACCTGATGTTCATTCAAAATGAAGCACACACTAAATAGTAGTTATGAGTCCACAACAATAAAATAAATTACACAGATTGGTGTGGGTGGCAATGCTTCTTTCTTGTAGCTAGCTGTTGCACAGCTTGTACTGTATTGGTGGCAGGGCACTGCCATGGGAAGGACTCCATGACCTATTTTTCCCCATAGTTCTTCTCATTATTCTTGATGTACGTGCAGATGGGCATAGGTCACTCAAGTTGTAATTAAGGAAGAAGCTTTACACAAGGTCTTTTACTATTTCACTACATAATTTCTCTAATGAAAATGCTGCACACTGTAAAATGATAAATTTTTAGAATAAATATACTAATCTCACTAAGCATAATACATACCTCTAGGATTTTTTCAAAGACTTCATCCGGGTCTTGAACGCAGTTGGTGTGTAAGCATCTAACAGCATGCTTGGCTTGCTTCGGCTGACCAGATTCAGCAAACTTCTGACACTTAGGGATTAGAACCGTTGCTAGACTCGGATAAGCTTCACCTACAAAAAATTTGTTCATTTTCAAAGCTGTTAGGGTAAACACTGATAACAACCAATCAAAAGAAATTGTCTTAGTCTTTCAAGATAAGATTTGCCAAAAGGTTTAAAAAAGCTATTACAGTACTTGTGAAACAGGACAACCTTGCTTTCAAAAAGTTTTGCAGTTCAAGTTAAGCAATTTAAACCAAAGTAGAGAAAGAGGTAAATAAATAAGTCCCAGTATGCATATCCCATGAATCATTATCTTTTGCACATCAATTCTATAATACTCTTAAACATTTGATGCACATTTGCCAAAATTCCCATGACATAAATTGTCTTGACTTACCTATTGGTTTATATTTTCCTATGTACGTTAGTATGGACAGAACTGGTGGGGATATGGCAGGATTTGGCACATTGAGTAAGTTGATCAGTCTCTTCAAAACATCTATGTGCAAAAAGTGTGCCGGATATACAAAAGATAGCACCTGTTTGGAAGACATTACATATTAAAGCCAATTCAGTTACCATAGAAAATGACATTAGAAAAATTAACTCTGAGAATACTGAAGGGTTCAACTTATAGTGGTAATATTACGAACTTACATTTACATTATTATGAAACTAGACCTTCAACTAGTAATCATATGAAGGAAAATTAAAATTACTGTAGCCTTCCTATCAACATGTTCCAAAGAATGGACTCCTAAATCTTCATCTCTAGTAAGATTTCCTTCAAGTATCTAATCATCTGTTTGACCACCTGTGCTTATCCTATATATACATAATCTCATGTGAGTTTCATATCTGGCCATACAGTCAAGAGTACTGAAATAATTCAATTGTGCCTTCATACTCATCTGCACCTCATAATATATTTCTGAAAACTCACCCAACTTTTCCTACACCTTTAAGCCAATAATACCTTAATCTTTTCTATTACTGAAGGAAAAATCTGGTCCTACAAGTTGTACTTCTCACCACACTATCTTCCTAATCTCTAGCCCAATGGTTTCAATTATATTTTGTGTGTGTGTGTGTGTGTGTGTGTGTGTGTGTGTGTGTGTGTGTGTGTGTGTGTGTGTATAATCTGGAACTAACAAGGTATTTAATTTAGATTGCACACAGCAAAATTCTTTAAAGAACAATAATTACTGAACAAAGAATAAAAGTTTCATCCCTTTTGAGAATAATGACAAAAACATACCTAAACACGAATTCATGCCTTGACAGAATTTCTATAAACTCTCACAGGCCATGGAAACTTTCTCAAATACATTTCATTTAGTTAACAGTTAAAGACTCATGCAGTACACTCATATTTCAATGCAAACAACCAAATACTTACAAAAAGAAGCTTCAATCCTTTTTCTGTTGCAATATCAGAAGGAAGATTGAGTGAAGCCAAGATGGGTTCAACTTCATGAAGGGCACCTTCAACTAACCCTACAAGAGCCTCTATAGCAGTTTGATCAACCATGACACTAGATACACGCTCCAACAACATTTTGATTGTATTATAGTACAGATTAGTCATTACAGGCTGACCTAGTTTTTTCAGGATTTGTGTCTGGAAAGAATGAAATCAATACTTAATTAAAAAAACATCAAAATTTGCTCCAAAGACTTACAAGATAAAAACTTGGAACAATCCTTGCTGTATGTTGCTACAGCACCATACTGGGTATTACAGTAAATGTAAATTAACAAGTTTAGGTACTCAATGATATTCCCAAACAATTCAGTCATTGTAAATATTTAACATCACACTAGTTGCAATGTCCAATAAAGAGTGTAATTTTCAAAGTATAAAACATACACATCAGAATCTGAACCACACTTACCACAGCATCTACACTGTCCCTGCAAGAAACATCGTGACTCACAACCGTTTCCATTAAGGATAATAGCTGAGGGTCACTGCTAAGATGCTGTGAAAATTTCCTCAAAAATTCTTGCACCTTTAGAGGATCAGGTAGGAACTTGGTAAGATGACCGAGCCGATAAGATATCTCCCTATCTCTTTCTTCATCTTGAGGTTTTCGATGCAGCTCAATAAGTTCTGCAACATTTTTCCTTACGACTAGCTGGTGTTTTTGAAGTTCAATGAAAGCCTTGGAGGCATTATCATCTATGGTTGCATATAAATAAAACAACTTTTTCATTCTGTCTTCAGGTGGAAGTTGGTATGGAACCAAGCACGTATTCAGAAGCCGTTCAACTAGCAATCTGCAAGAGAAATATAAGTTACACATCCCATGATGTAAAAATGGAAATATGGTATCTAGGGTTTGTGAAACACCACAAATGCAGGATCAGTTACAGATTTGATGTGGAACACTTCTTGTATAAGAGAACTTTTTAATCATTTTGATGAACTTCTATAAAACTTGCAATATCACTGGGAAATTACAAATTTCTGAACTGCCATAAAAGTAATTTTCACTGTGTACGTAAACAAATATCTTCAATTAACAAGCTATCATGACATGTACACAATTCATAGTGCCTTCAAGATATCCAGAAGTCATAGTGCCTTCAAGATATAATGTAAAAGTAAAAAAATAATAAATCATAGCAGCTTACCTTTCCAATAACAAAATTGTACAACCCAACATGCCCACCAAACTACACATCCATCAACATAACATCTACCAATACAAAAGCAGTGTTGTGATTATTATCCCACATTTCATATTTTAAGGAGGCAATACAATACACCGGTTTAGTTATTTACCTGTCATCTATACTGGTCATATAGTACCCATGAAGTATCTTGTCCTTGATCCAGGTGACAGCATGTCGAGTAGCAGGTGGAACATCTGGACTATTCAAGTGTTTTTTGTAAATCATGGCCAACCCGCACATAGCTTCTTTTCTAATTTTGAACTGTTAAAAAAAATTGGAGAATTTTTTAACTCTACAGCCAGTGTAATCATTTTTGTAAAGTATGTGGCACCGCTTACAGTAAACATGAAACCAAATACAAAAGTGACTCATAAATTTCAGAATTACAGATTTTAGAATGGTACCCTAGTACAAATAAAATTTACTATTAATTAATGAACACTGGAATACAAATGCAGCCCACGGCCGGTCATCAGTCCATGTCCGCATGCAGTCATAATTTATTCAGGTGCACTGTACTGCACTTAGTGTACTGTACTTACTATCTGTAACATTTCGCACTTAGTGTACTGTACTTACTATCTGTAACATTTCGCACTTAGTGTACTGTACTTACTATCTGTAACATTTCGCACTTAGTGTACTGTACTTACTATCTGTAACGTTTCTTACTTTTAAAGCCAACCCTCAGATTAACAAGAAAAAATAGTTGCTAATAAATTCAGATACTGTACATATTTTTCCTCGTATTCATGACATTTCCTTACATAAACAACAATAATAAAACTTGAAACAAATGCCCTTGAAGCCTTAGACATAAAAAAAAGCCATTCAAAAAAATACACCCACAATTATGGTTAACATTAACCATTTTATTTTTTACTTCACACAAAAATTTACTTGCTTTTTGAAAATCCATCTTACTTTTTCATTTTTATCATTTAAACTATTCCAGCTTATTTTGCAACAATATACTTGTAAGACACATGCTTCAGAGATATCATTCTAGTACTCCATTAATCTCTTTTGATATGTGACAAAATCCAAAAAGCACATACACCACTCGCAGGTTATTAATCATATCTGGTTTTGGCCTCACAGTCAAGTCTAAAATATATATTTAGCACACCCCTAGACCTGGCCAAATTTATGGATGACCAATTTAAAAATAAAACATCAATGGAAAGAGGTCCATTGAGGAAGATATGCATATGCACATGGTATAAAAAAATTCAAAAAAATTTCTGTACCTTCCACGGGAAGTTGAAAGTAAATATTTCCAACCCTGTGCGGGGCTCTGTACTAAGTCGTACAAAAGATACTAATTTTAGCAAGTTATATGTTTTTTCTAATAATTTTTTCAAATTTTATTTTGTAAAATTATAATTACAGCTCACACAATATCATAACAGATAAGAACTAAAACCATTAACAAATTCTGAGTATATTTATTGTAATATGTTTATCACATCCTTGGATGGGAATTGTGGACAACATTCCCATTCGACATCTCAAGGCAAACTGATCTCTCTCCCCTGTACTGACTGGCTATCATAGTTGCCATAAGAGTCGCCATGAGTTATTTATGGACCAAGGAACCAATCACTTTTCCCGCAAAATTCATTTAAACTGTACGGTGCAAAATGTTGATCATCAGAGAACGATACCTGGACTTTACCCTAAAGCTATAAATAGTCATCATTTGACGACGTCCACTCACAAAGGGTTAATAACTTCGGCAAGATTTGTACGTCTTAACATCGTCAGACATCTGACTTACATCCACAATAAATATACATAAACTTTATTGGGTCTGAATTCTTTCCCTGTTGTATTTTTTATCTACATCTAGCAATTAGGAAACATAAAACAGGGTAGAAAATGCAACGCACTCCTTAGCAGTGTAATGGATGTTTTCACAAATTAACAGGTTGCAAGATTACCTTTAAATGTACTCATATCACTTTCAAGTTTCACAGAGGGTACACTGCTACCACATGAACTTATGTTCCTATGACATTACTCAATATTAATTTTTTCTGGATTTCGAGCTTCATGCTTCCATTTGGGCTTTTAATCTTCCCATCTGGTCACTGCATGCGGTAGAAACTTGTTACTCAAGTCAATAGCCCTGGGTCTGTTCAATATGAAAGGTATTTTCATAAAATACTATAAAGTTAAGACCAACCTTTTTATCTAGTGTTCGCTCTTTCACGAAGTTCAAAAGATCTTCACTGTCAGACACTATACTGAAGTCCTTCTTTGCAGTTGTAACAATGGCCATCACCACCTCATATCTGTAATAAAGAATTTTTCCTCTTTAAAATACCATACTTTGCCACTCTCACAATCTGGGTACCCAAAGGCGAACACTATACATACAACGTTCACCTAAAAAGCTACGAACCATATAAATCTGAACAAAATGCTCCATCCAATGTAATATGGAACTGATTTAAACTATTAATGTTTGCAAAATCCACACAAACAGCTTCCTGAATGTTGCTCTCCTCAACAAAATGTTTACTTATTCTTTTATCACTAGTATTAAATAAAAAAAAAAAACGAAACACTTTTCGGGTACTATATCAAAGAAAATGTCATTTTTATAATAAAATAAAATTTTACACATACTTACCTGATAGTCATAATAGCTGACGTCAGAGACGACAGCTATTATGACTATCAGGTAAGTCATATGTGTAAAATGATAGAATATAGAGTCAAATTACATGTACTTACTAGAACCACATTCATTCTATTTTCATTTTGTTAAATGATGAATAAAGCCTAATTTAACCAGGCTACAGACTTCTAAATTTCAATTTATTAAACACTACCTCAAAAACAGACTAACATGACCAACCCTGGGCAAGGTCAGTTATCATTATTGCTATGTTGTTTATCTAAACCACGGGGGTTTGGGGGATTCATTACACACCTTTATGCTATTATACACAGAAAATCATTTTACAGTATTAAACTTGACCCTTTCAGCTGCAACTCCTCTTGCAGTTTTTATCCATCCCATAGCTCAGATAAGCAATATCTCACTTTGTTCACCTGTGAAGTTACTGTTACAGCTATGATAATCATTCTGGCATCAATTCAAAAAAGAAAACTTTTGACTGCACTATGTTAAAAAAAATGTAGAGCTGATGATCTCAAAAAATTACACATTAATATCATATTAATTCAGCTTGGAGGTTTGGGAAAACGCATCAGTGTTGTATGTGATCCTGCAATTAAAACTTTAACACCAGTCACTAAAAATGCAGCTGCTTTTAAATTAATTCATTTCAATACTACAGAAATAAAAAAATTACTTCCCTAGAAAGTACACCATCATACTTGAAAAAACTTCCTTATACAGTACATTGTTGTACCTCACTTTTTACTAAAAATTTCGTAATAATGTCAACTTTAATATCACTTAATTAATAATAAATGGTGTACTGCACTTTCTTTTTTGAAAAATTTGACACTGTATATTGAAAAATAAATCAATAATACTGGAGCAGTCGTACACTCACCTGACACTTTCTTCAGAGTCGTGTTGCCGCAACTTGAGTGTGTCTGTTATGTCTTTTCGTAAGAGAGGATGATTCAACAAGAAATGCATAGAATACTGAACACACTTGGTTCGAATCTTGATACTAATATCATTAAATCTGAAAAGACAAGAACCATTTCAATAAACACCAATAACATGGTCCATTTATTATAATCCACAGAAAATAAACATTTTGTTTACAAATGTTAAGTTTCTTAGAAGTATACCTACTTGTCAAATGCCATGGCTGGCTAAAGTCAACATTTTGGAAGTCAAAACACAAAGTAATAAATTAAGTCATATTAAAGATGAGTGAGACACATGAATCCCAGTTATAATTATGTGCTATTTAGAAAAGTCAAATGAAGGGCATTTGAGTTTTAAATCAAAATCTCAGGTGAAACACTAAGGGATGAAAGAAAAACACAAAACAATGTACCACCCTGAACGTGTATGCTTGTATGATGTATATAAAAGTCTGTGAACGTTCTAAAAAATGATGCTACCAAACAAGCAACAATATGTCAAACTGACGGCAGTAGGAGCATCAGAAAATGACACCAAGGTAGGAGGAGGCACCAACACTGGCAATTAGACCACCAGAAACGCAGCTGGAGTAGAATGACAGATCATGAAGCCATGATCAACTTGTTCTTATAAAATGAAACTGCAGAGAGCAGTTGGTCTTAGAGAACAGACAAAAACTTTATCTTGAGTGGCCAAGAGATCACCATCTGTTGAGCAAATGAAAACCATCAATAAAGAAGTGACGGAGAGAAAAACCACTGGAGAAGGACCTGAGTGGGAGAAATGAACTCAGACATGGAAGGAACAGCAGAAGATGAGACTAGTAGATCCATCCCTTCCACTTCCACAGTGGGGTTTGAAACTAGCAACAGGTGAGATCGCTCATGCTGTTCACTCTTGACTGAAAGAGGCATCATGAAAAGGGAAAACCTTATCTGAAGAGACTTGAGACTTGACAGCTGTGGTCAAGAAGCAACAAGAGAAGTCAAAAGAATCTGCAACTGCAAAAGGCAAGCGCACTAGTACCACTGATCAGCAGACCACTTCTCACACTCTGTACACTAGTTATTGGGGAAACATTGTTGGTTCCTGCAAAAAGGTATCCTGAACACAGGCAGAAGTACTGGGAACTATACAAAATTATAATAAAAATATAGTCACCTAATACTAAACCAACAGAACAAAAACAGAAAGTTACTGCATTAATCTTGAGCTTGGTCACATAGTGGAATGAGAATCCTCGCCTTGTGGAGCAGTGGATAGGGCCTAGCTTATGCACGAGCAGTTAGGTGCCTTCTTTCAAACTCGTGAGAGTTGAGTCCATTTCACTTGAAGTAAGGTTATCTATGATTAACCGGTTTGCAGAATAACATGTTTTGTTGTAAAGCATTGTACTGTATTATGCAGGGTTTGCAAACCAATTAAACCAATTCCTTCCACATTTGGAAGACACCAGTATTCATTTCCTCTCCTTTCTTTAAAATGTTTTCTTTCCATTTTGCAAACAGGTACATTATTCTGTAGAAGCTTGACAGGCCAAGTTCATGGGCTTTTTTCTTCTTTCATATGAATGAATATTATTATGAATAACAATAACAATTACAATTATAATCTTACCTGCCCAAAAAGGCAGTCCATAACTGCTTGTGATTCAGAGCTAATGTGGAATCCTTTTCAGAAAACATACGGGCCAGAAGGGAAACCGACCCATATCTCTCTTCTTCATCAGAGCTTTTGAGCTTGAATTCAAGCTGCGAAAAGATTAGTCAGCTGTAGAATAACTAACTTGATTAGCTATGAAAACTACTGTAACACTAACCTGAATACTACTGTAAAACTAACCTGAATACTGATAAAATCCATTTCAAATATTTCAATTGCTATTTTCAAAAGCGTTACTTTTTTGTGATATTTACACGTCAAAATTACAAACCTGAGGTAAGACCGCCAGAAGAACAGAAGGACATATGTGATTCAGTTCATAAATGAGATCATATACTTTTTGTGATATGGTAAGTGTTTTTTCTTCTCGTCCTAATATTAACACATGGTTGAAGAACTGAAATAAAAATACGTAATTATATCTTCCACTGAACTTGCAAATATTTGTTTCATAAATCTAACTTACTACTTTATAAAAAACTTTTTCTTTAAACGAAAATATTTTTTTTTATACAAATACTTTACAAGGTTATGTCAAAAAAGGGTACGCCATATACGCTAGTGACCGTTTTACTGAGCTGTAATATATATTAAAAATAACCATAATATAAATAAAAAATTAACACAATAAAATATGCTTTTACCAAGAGTTATACAAATACATACATTTACAATAAGAAAAGACAAATGTAATACATTACAGAAAAAAAGCTGAAATGCTAGAAAAAAGATGAAAGGCTACACGAGGTTATACAACAGCCGAATTTCTATAGCCACAAAGATAGTGATCACACCTAGTTCCTAAGTACCCAGACTTAAACCATTTAGCCTATAGTAGTCACTCTTTTACTAGCCTTGTAATCCATATTCAGAAATTTGGGTAAATAAAAGCAGTTTGTACCTGAAAACAAATATCATAATTCTAGTATAATTCAACTTGACTGTACTTACCCCTTGAATGTAAGGTTCCAGTGTGTCAGAGCACTTAACAACCAGTTCTTTGGCCAAATAGTAAGCATTTTTGCGTTGTGATTTAGCAGGCTCCAAAACGTTGCTAAGAATGATGTCCAGTAGATCATTGGATACGACATCACTTTCGTTGATCAATGGACACAGGACATCTAACATGAATGACTTGACTTTGCCACTGTGCTCATCGCTGCCAAAACACAGAAGATAGGTAAACAGACGGCACTGAATTTTTGCCTACTAATTATATGTCATTTCATACATGACATAATACTGTAGCGCATTATTGTAGTTTCATGTCAAAATATTAAAACACAACACTTCTCCAACTACACCTGTCTAACACTGACTGTGAAAGCTGTCATCAAAGTCTACATTTACAAGTACAGTGTGGTTAGGGAATGTGCAGAAAAGCAGAGTATTACAGTACAATAAATATCAGCCACGATACCATGCTATTAATGTACGTTGAGCAAAATTCTGATAAAAAATAAAAAGTCAAATTTCCAAAAAACGTACAGTAAGACTGATAGTCTGCTTATCTTTCTGAAATGGCTCAGCTCTCATGACACCCATTAAAGGGACACACACTAAATAGTGTATGGTTGCTTTAATGTTCAAATCATATCTGCAGACCACAGAAAGGTAAAACAGGCAAACAGGAATAACACTGTTGTAAGAGCATTCAAAATACATGGCTGCTTTGAATTAAATAGAGAAAAGGGAGAACTGCACAGAGCTGGGGTCTAACTCATCTCCAACAATCGGTTCCCTTGCTAAAGAGGTACCTCTCAACTATGTTTGTCAGTCACTAAATATATGGACTTGTATGGTATACAGTACTGACATTCTGACACAGTTTACTGTAGAAAGCAACTAAAACTTACTTGACAATGTTGAACATAAGCTTGAAAAGTTTACAAAAGATCTCCTGACAATCCTCTAACTCAAAACACATGTTGAAAGACTTCACGTAAGCCAGGTTCTCTAGGAGGTAGAAATAACGCTTGAAGGCTGGGTCCTTTGGGTCTTTCAACCCACCCAACTGCTTGATGAGGAACATGAAGATAGTCTGGAATCAAATAACCACACTTTAAGTAACAGGCCACATATGCATCTGTAATAACAGTTTCAGAATAGTTTAGAATTAATTTCCCTCACTTTCTTTTTCTTTAGCTGATTGTAAATAAATTTATCAAAAAGGAATAAAAAACAACATCCTTGTAGTGGATAAGTATGACGGAGTATGACCATACCTGTCCTCCTGGATGTGAAAACATTTAAACTTAAAGCCCTTCCTAGAAATAAAATCCCAATTTCTCTACATTCCCAAAAAAGACATCATGCGCAACTGCAATTCACAAAACTAAAAGCTACACACCTTGACCTGGCCAGGATCTTTATAAGGGGCCTCAGGTGCATAAACTCTAAGGACATCAGCAATGCAACATGCTATAAGTAACTGTACATCTCGACTTGGGTAGGAGAGAAAAAAATCATCAGCGATGTGCATTGCCAAGGGAACGTATTCCTGAAAAGAAAATTTAGACAAATTATAACCACATGAGCAAAGAGTACCCTCTCCTTAATAAACACCAAAGATTAACCTATCAAATAATCTCAAAATTCAAAAATAACTGGCTTCATCATCATGTCAATTCAATGACTTTTAACCCTTGGGTTTCAAGGAAGGCTAACCTGACTTCAACACATCAGATCTGCACAGGTTCTTAACAGAATGGAATATGGGAGTAACTCATCAGTCCTGTTTCAATCGCTTACTGGTATAGAAAATTATGCGCACTCTACTTCATTAAAACCAAACCCATTCATAAATGGAGACTTATTAACCATAAAGAATAATGTTGGAACAGATTTTGTTGGATTAACAGCATACTCCTAAGTTTAAAATACATTTTCTCTCAGCACATACAATCACTGTCCAAATCAAACGAAACCTCAAGTATAATTTCTGGACTCTTATTATACTAGTCAAATGGTATTCTTAAATGAAGTACAGAAACTGGGGAGAAAAAATATACGATGAATGGGGTTGGATGGAAAGGAAAGGACATAAAAGTGACAGGCTGAAGGGAATAGCCATGTTGTAAAGAATCTTAGCTGTGGAAATGAAACTTAATTTGTTCAACTTACAAACTCATCACTTACATTAATCTAATTTACTGTACTCAGGAAGCCTACAAAATCGTTTCCCGAATATAAAGAATATCACCAGCTAACTAACTGTCAGCACATTTAATGTATGCCTACGGAACACGAGTTCCTGTCAAGCAAGAGCCTCATGTCTAATGGGTCTACCTTGCTAGCCAGTAGTTTCCTACACACTTAAATGATTTCTCCTAAAATATTTATCTCTTCCATTTGGCCATAACAATTTATCTCCTTTTCTTAGCTTAAATTTCTGTTTTAATCATGTAATTGGACAAATTTTGTAGTTACTTTAATATAAAATTGATTACATAAAATACATTTGTTTCATTGTACTCACTCATCAGTAATTACTGTTTCACAGCAGATGGTATTTTGCTCATATTGTCTGTCTTGTTAAGCAGTTAACTTCCAAAAAGTGGTAAATACATAACTCAAAATGTACAAAGAAAATTTTCAGAACAACATCATTGTCTTGTTTTCCTGATATTTCTAGTTCTCAACATTTCTCACTCATAAACTAATTTTTTTTTAATTACATTCACATATTCAACTTTAAAATATACCATTACAGTATTATAACATTTCGCTGGGATATGAGAAGCAAAAATGACGTTTCGCCTCAAGTTATATTGCAGAATCTCTCTCTCTCTCATAAAAAACTTTTCTTATTAATGCTGAATGGAAACCTACTGTATGATCATAAAAAACTTTTCTTATTAATGCTGAATGAAAACCTACTGTATGACTTCCATGTTAATTCACCAATATTTAAAACTATTCTATACGCTAGCAGGCAGGCCATAGATGAGTACCTGAAAACCAAACTTCTGCCTACAGACATTCAAAGATCAAAAATACAGTATGGGCAAATAAGAGTGATGGAGTCATGTTTAAGCAACCCTAACCCTAAATGGCATCTGAATTACATGCAGGGGTTCTGCCGACTGACAAAGCTCTACTGTGCATGTAATACATGAATGACTCACCAGCTGAGAGTTGTGGGCTTTCCCCTACTTGCACAGCAGTATCCATCCCAATGCTGGTATCCCCATTTTTTTTTTTACCTGTCAGCTTAAATTCTTCACTTGTGATTTCCAAAAGATAACATCATGAGTTTATCAACTTCAACACGGTACTAATCAATAGTCACCTGATAAGCTCCATCATCCTGGCCCATAGACTGCAAAGTGTGGGCCAGTGTTTTCAACCTCCTAATCATCTCATCAGGACCAATATCTTCTGTCACTTCCCTGCATCCCGGAGGATACAGGATCGTTAGGTTGTCCCCTCGTCCCATCCTCCACCCCTGGAAGGAAATGGTTAAATTTGTTTAAAAAAAATTCAAACAAGCAATTCAAATGATAATAATGTAACTAAAAATTCAAATTCCCATCAATGTGGAGCACAGTCACTATAACACTAACATTAACACAGTTCTGATCACTTTTAACATGCCTGAGTTATTGACTATTGGTTGCCAAATTCACCACCTTCCCTTAATAACCTAAATCCTAGTTTAGTTAATAAACTATGCAATCAACTCTTAAAACTACAATTACCGCAGCAATGAACGCTATTCACCTTTCAATTCATCTTATAAGAACAGCGTCATATATGGTAAACAAGCTTAAATATCATGTGCATATTATGGCAAGGTAATTGCCGACAATAATTCTTCGTCTCCCTTATCCAGCCACCCTAAGAATGAAATCAGATCAAGTTTCACATCTGGAAGCTAATAATTTGGACATATCCAAGTAAACAATAACGTAAAAGGCCACTGTCCAAGCACCTCAATCTTGCTTGGATATTTGGGTAGGTCAGTGCAAGATACGCACTTAATCTATCTAAATATCAGCAAACAGTATCAGGACTCAAAATGTCTAGTCTGTACTTAGGAGATGGGATCCATGCAAATGAGTAGCATCATCTGCATAACCGGTAATGTTTACCAGAGATACCTAAGAACCTGTAGGGGAAATCTTGCTTGATAAGCATCATAACCCATTCACTAACGACAAGCATATACAACATACACACCAAATTGCCTATTATCGTACAAAGCAAGCTTCCCATGAATAGATCACAAGAACTGTACACTACTGGATACTTTAGTTGTGTATGAATATTAAAACAATTATAATTAAGATTTTATAAAAAATACAAAGCATATATATAGCTATATAGAGAAATATGAAGTGTATTGCTCTAATCCAATCAATCAACCTGCAAGCAACACATTCAATGAGAATATCCTGGTAGATATTACCATGAGAGAAAGACCACAAGGTTATAATCTTTATGCACAAGGGTATAATCTTTATAAGCCTCCTTAACAGAAACACGAGTCATGCTCCACAGTCAAAAGGCAATCAGTTAAAATCAGTTGGAGACCCAGTACTGATCTGACCAAAATATATAAAAATACAATAATGGAAGAGATGCAACCAGAGAGTGGGATACAACGTATTACAACAATAAAAGCAAGAAAAGAGGATGAACTGGCTGAGGGCAACAAAAAGCCAACGCACAAATGGATGCTACTTCTGTTAACATCATACAAGCCCTGTGGCCAAAAAAAAGTAATGTCTATAAAGAATGAATAAATAAAGGAAGAATATGAAATTAAAGACTGTAGGGGCACTTTCAGCCAATCAGTACTGAGGTGAGCTGGAGTGGTTGGAAAGCAGGACACAAAACATATATGCGATGAAGCATTTAGATCTGAAGGTGGAAAATGGGTGAAAGTGGAATTTCATGAATTAAAATCCAATAAAGGTAACGTAAGCCTGACATGGCCCAATTTTTTAAGAAGAAAATATGAGCAAAATGGGGCAATAGGAAAGCAAACCTGGTTTCCAAAAACACCTGCACCTCCTTTCCATCAAAACAGGCAATAACATTGTAAATTGCAGACAACTGCTGCAGCCTAACTCCCATCAGTTGTCGACCGAGATATTTACAGTCCTTTATGTTTTTGTTTGTCTTTTCACTATGTTTACATTTACCGTCTTCTGTTTATGTTTTTGTATTCATCCCCAGGGATTCTGTGCTAAACAAACATGATATATCTTAGTCTAAAACTCTTTGCTGTTGCCCTTGGTCAAACAGTACACAGCATCCTACCATAGGTTAGGTTAGGCTGAATAGAACTGCCCACTACCATTACCCAGTGTTGTACAAATTTGCATTTTTTGTAATTCCTGAATTACTTTTAAAAATAAACAAAAATACAATAAACTAATGGGTCCACTTCTTAGCAAACCGTATCCTTTTAATTTTAGTACGCCTGTGACTCCAGTTTGCCTCTACATATTTGTGCCGTTCAGGCTAGTCTCCACTTTCATAACAGCCTAACTGAGAAGTTCACATTGGGCCTCCCTGGCTAGTACCAGCCCCTTGGGGATGAATGTCAAAACACACACAAAAGTTGGTAAATATCAGAGACTTTAATTTCAAAGAACTGACCACTATACGTGCGTTGGTTCAGCGAATAAACGGGTAGTCGCTGATAATTCTAAATACACCTCAGACTAGCCTATAGTAGGCTAAAGTGGTGTGACTGATTTGACTTGTTAGCTGGCATAAAACAACGGCGGTCCGTGGCCTTAGCGAAGTTAAATTTTACTTGCCGTTACGTAAATTGGGACCGACCTGGAATTTACCTAGTCGTCACAAGGACGAGCCCAGTCGGGCCTGACTAATAGGCTAATGATAGCTTAAAATAAGAAAAATGGACTAGCCTAGTACACATAATATACTTTAACACCTAATCTTCCAGAAATTAAAATTACCTCCCTCACCGGCTGAACTGTGAGTGAAACATAAAAGGAAATTAACCAAATAAACCAAGGGCGAAAAATACCACTTCGGTCCACGAACCAAACACCCTGCGGCCAGCCTAGCCTACCTTAGAATGAATTAGGCCCAAGACTTTCGTAAACATAAGATTAATAAGCCTGGTTTGAGTCTGAAATGCATTAAGAAAATCACGACATACTGGCCTAGTTTAGGCATACCCAAATAGGGCTAAACCAAGGCCGAAAATTACTATTTGGGTCCATGAACCAAACTCATTGGGGGAAGGCTGGTCCAACCCCCAACAAAATTAAGAACCTGAGAAACAAAACGAACAAAAATCTATCGTTTCATCAACTCGACAAACATACTAAACCCACAGGCATCGTTAAAAGTCAAAGACCAGAAGCCTCTAATGACGAAACGCCTCTATATCATCATCCTTCGAGAGAGAGAAATTTGCAACGGTAAGCCAATTCTGTAAACAGTAAAAAAACAACAGAATGTCACACAAATCGTGCGCATTTTCCCTCTTCCCAACGGGAGAAACAACCCGGGACTTGAATAAAGCAACATTCCGACCAATTTCTTGACCATTCTTCAAAGTGCAGGACCTCAAATTGGGGGGGGGGAAGCGGCTCGAGATTATAATAACCTATTTCGGCCCGATGAGCAGTCAGTCCTGCTCAACCGAAGCTGATGCCTCATCTCGTCCTCGGTCTCTCTCTCTCTCTTCGTCATTTGCCCGAAATGAAGCCCTAAATGATATCGTTCCCTTGCCATCATTTGCCGCGAACTTCATTTATTCGTTAGGGAAAAGGAGCAGACTGAAGGTTTAAGTAGGAGGGTTCAAGGAACGGACGAGCCAAGAGAAGCAGCTGCTGCTTCGTCTCGCCCCGACTTTCCCTAGTCGTTATTTGGCGGAAATTAAGCCCCAAAAGCGGCACTTCAGTAGCCATCATTTGCGTGGACACTCATTTATTCGTTAGGGAAAAGGAGCAGTCTGAAGGTTTAAGCAGAAGGGTTCAAGGAACGGAGGTTTCCCGGAGCAGCAGCAGCAGCAGCAGCTGCCTCATCTCGCCCTAACTTTCTCTCATCGTCATTTGCCGGAAATTAACCCCTGAACGATGTAGTTCCCCGGCCGTCATTTGCGAAGACCGACATTTATTCGTTGGAGAAAAGGAGCGGACTGGGGGTTTAAGTAGCAGGGTTCAAGGAACGGAGGAAGGATGTTCCGTATTAATAGTTTTGTTGTGCAAGAGATGGCTCTGACGATCACCACCACAAGTGTCACCACCGTCGTATTCAACTTTCTCGCCGCCAACTCACCCTTTTCCGTGGAAATTGTAGCGTCTGTCCTTTGTGTTTGCGGCGACGTAAGATCACATATCAAAATGACGCGGGGCGGGGTCCGAATTCATCTAAAATATCACTATCCAGAGGTAATATGGCGCGAAAACGTGCCCCAACACCGCTCCTTTCTTCTTAGTTCGACGGGACGTCAACAGATGGCGATAGTGAAAAATTGATATTATTCGCTTTCGTTTATTTTCGAGGATTCTTGCTGGTCAACGCACATTTATCATAGACACCACAAAAACAGATATAGTATTATCATTCTAATTTATGATCGTCATACGAAAATTCATTGGCTCCCCACCCAGAAAACACAATCTGCTTCCTCAAGCGCATTAAGAACTCGCCAAATCGCAAATGTAAACAGAGGATATAGTTTGCTCTGTCACCAATAGATGACTCTGTTAGAGCCCCGCCAAAATTTAAATAAACAAACTTCCCTCTTATTTCCTACGTAGTAACAAAACGCCGTTCTTTTTTCATTCGTTTTATCGCCCAAAGTTGATGACTGCGATTTAAGCCAAAATTAGTCCGGTTACCTTTAAAGCCACGAACATTTAAAAAAAATATAAACTACGACCTTACAATGGTATTATAAGCATATGATTTTCACAAATTTATATCAAGTTCTAATAAAAAATAAGTACTGTAAGTATAAAGGGCAGCGATTAACTGAATTTTTAGGTTCATGTAAGAAAATTCTCTTTTATGTGATATGATACCTTCCTGAGCTTAAGAAAGTTTCGTTCTTATGTTCTTCGTCTCTACTCACCCGGTATATCATTTTAAATGGGATGTTAAGATCAAAATGATTATTAATGTTTCTCATTTAATATCATTTTTGTTGTTGAAAAGTAAACATTATGTGTAAATTGGTACTGTGTAAGGAAATGTGGCTGGTTTGGTACGAAACACTTCTGTGCGCGTGTGATATTTACATGAGAAAACAAGTCAAGTGCAGTTGAAACTTGAAAGTTTGTCGAATGAAAGACGGAGTTGTGATGAAAGAAAAGAAACGTTGCAGACTGGTAAAGAAATATGAAAGTAACTGTAAGATAAAAAGAATTTCAAGCAAATATCGGAAGATCAGATATAAATGGAGATAAATTTATCCAAGTGGCAGAAAACGTATTTGATTCGTATTAATGTTTGGGAGCAATGAGAGGCTGGGTGAATAATAAAGTAGTCGAAGCGTTGTCGTACCATCTTTTCCTATGTAGGAACGTGGGAAGAAGAAAAGGAACGCGAAATGAAGGAACCAGAAGGGATACAATGCAAGATCTTAAAACAACAATTAAATACACCATATTGAGGCTAACAGATGACAATTGATCAGAATATGTATATAAAGTAATGTTGTTATGCAACATCATAACGTCAGATAAGAAGAGATTTGTTAAATAGGTAGCAGAAAACCAAATAAGGAAATCTTTTAATAACAACTGGGAAGAAATGTGATTTTATATGTGGTAAGTACGAAATACTGTAGTAGTGAAACAATATTCAGAAATCAAAGCTTGAAAGTTAAATAAAAGACAGGATGATCAAAGAAATTGAAAAGAATGTAGATTAAGAAAAAGGAAGATGACTATAATTATAAGAGGTAAACAAAAGAATCACGTTCAAGGGAGAAGGTAATGATGATGAAGGCTAGAATAATTATAGTAAAACTATCACGCAACACCATAATGAAAAGAAATAAGACATGACCAGTCAATTACATGGGGTAGAAGGAGAATCACAACATACATTTGATTACAGGAGGCTTTAGTGGGTGAACATTAAAAACGTTAAGATGGAAAACACAGAAACCCCAACAAAAGAAGTAGCCAGATTCATAACGATGAGTATGGAATATCTATAGCAAAAAGGAATGTTGTGTGATATATATATATATATATATATATATATATATATATATATATATATATATATATATATATATATATATATATATATATGTGTGTGTGTGTGTGTGTGTGTGTGTGTATATGTATATATATATATATATATATATATATATATATATATATATTCACGTGTGAATGTGTGTGTGTGTGTGTGGTGTATGTGTGCGTGTGGGTGTATGTGTGTACCTGCCATATGCTTGAATAAAACGTGAAAGCGCTTGATACTGAGCTTCTGCTTGTCATTTTCTGTGTGGTATTCAAACATTATATATATATATATATATATATATATATATATATATATATATATATATACATATATATATATATATATATATATATATATATATATATATATATATCAGAAAATATATAGTCAGTCAGGAACATACACATTATATATATATACATACATATGTAATGTGTGTGTATATATGCATATATTAAATCAGGAAATTACTTACTAAATAGGAAGTGTTGGTAAGCTAGGCTGGAGTAAGTGAGAATGAACTTTCCGCAGGTGATAACTCCTTACACTTTTGCACTTACATAAGTGATGTGTCCACTAACACACGTGGACCTTCAACTGAAAGAAAAGAAACAACCCCATGAAACCAATAATTAGTTCTGTTGGCTCCGTAACTTATAAGCTTTCAAAATATCTAACGAAATTGCTGTCACCATTGCTAGGAACTATTTCTGGTACCTATCCTATTAATTCTTTAGATTTGACGGACAAAATCAATGGTATCACAATCAATCCAGATTCACGGTTAATAAGTTTTGATGTATATTCCTTACTCACTAAAGTGCCAAGTGGCTAGGTATTGGAATGCCTTAAAGATCAACTGGATAAGCTTGATTTGCCAATAACAATTAGCCAGGTCATAGAATGAACAAGATCATGTATATGTGATTGTAAATTTATTTTCAACGGGGATTTTCTTAAACAAACATTTGGTATAAAACGATGATAATTATCAGATTTTGGAAGGCATATACTGTTGTGACTATTGATATCAAACGTAACATCAGCGCTAGTACTACTTAGACTAATGCTCTTTTGACTACTACTTCTACTATTCCTAGTATTATCATATAATCAGAAGAACGATATCAATAATTTAAGATTGTCCACAGCCCTTCCTGCATTGCAAAGAACATGGAAACTCTGACGTTTATTATGAGAGGCTGCAACTCGTATATTTCACTCTATCTCATTTGCTATTTTCATCGCAACCATCGTGCTCCTCTGGATCGTGTTTTCGTCTCATTTTTTTTCTTACCTCTTGTATTATCTGCCTTCATTTGTGACCTATTGTCACCTACGCCTCACTCGTAATGTCTGTTGCAAATTTCTAGAGAGATGCATTAAGTCTATGGACGAAGTATGGTCCAATTTTTTCTCCTAATCTGAAATAAATATTCCTAAAGTAACAAAGTGTGGTGTTCTGTATTTCGTAGGTCTACGTATAATCATCTCCATTTTTTTTTTTACAGGGTTATTACGTGCTGTCTACTGTAACATTTTGAAACGTCTTCTAAGCAGATTGCCGTGACGTCACTTACGGCTCCATATCATGTGACTTTTAAAACCAAATAAAGAGAGAGAGAGAGAGAGAGAGAGAGAGAGAGAGAGAGAGAGAGAGAGAGAGTGTGTGTGTAGTCTATTGATATCCATCGTTATCAGTTCCTTCGAAAATTGTTAGTAACAAATGAGGCTGGCTTCGAAAGAAAGCAGTCACCGCCACATTCGTTCTTGTAACATCTGAAAACTTCTAAAATCTCTCAAAAGCAAAAAACTTGTAGGGTATCTCAACTGCTTCGTTTACCTGTGAGCACGCACCTCATCAGCCCTCTGTAGTTGAACCATTTCACTAATGTCTCTTCCATTTCGTTTCCTTTTCATTCCTCTCCCAATTAAACCTCCTTATTTCTCACAATCTTTGCTGGCTCAGGTTAATTTCCACGACTCCCTTCTTACCCTCCATGCAAATCCTATCTGGCCATCATATGATCTCTAGTTTTGCCAGCATAGAGAGTTTTTTTATTGCAAAACCTTTGTCAAGATTCTGCTGTCTTCTTCACATTCTCTGCGATTCATGTTTTCCCAGAGATGACGTTTACCTTCAGGATTTACACACATATTATATCTGTATGTATGTATGTATGTATGTATGTATGTATGTATGTATGTATGTATGTATGTATGTATGTATGTATGTATGTATGTATGTATGTATAACTGAATCACGAAAATATGGAACGTATTGAACATATAAATAAAGACAAAATCCACGAAGGAAGGAGAAATAATGGAGTACTGCAAGACCTTACGACTGATATTCCTTTACTTAGCAGACTTAAGAAATATAAAAATGAGTTTACAAAGAAAGCTCGTATAAATGACCGATGGGCATTACAAAGGAAAAAATATGTACGTATGTATGTATCGCCGCTTTCATTCATCTACCGTAATTAAATTCTAGCAATTATTTGGTTATATTTGTAGTTAGCATTTACTCTTACAGCCTAATTCTTGCAAACATTCACTTTTAGTTTCCTTCTTCTACAATCCCTTTCAGTCTTTCACTAGACTTTACAGATTCTTTGTTTCCGGTCAACTACCAAGATACATTCACAATCGCCTTCCAACCGGCACCCCAACACGCCTACATTTTCGACTTGTATCCTATGAATTCCTATCAGCCGCAGAGGCATCAACGCAACCCTAGTCTCATACCTTCCTTCTCATCGGTGGACTCGCAGTCTTCTATAAAGGCTTTCGTGCAGGCCTCCCTTTCGTTGTAAGGTATCTAATGACTCACCCTCACGAACTATGCTATCTGCAGCGTACTTCCTCTGGCCTTTCTGCTTTCAGAATAGACGTCTGTTTTGCATCTTCTTGATTTTCGTTTATATTTCATTTGCAATATGGGAAGTATTTTCATGAGAAAATACTTCGCGATAAATACTTGATCGCCGCACCCTATTCCTGGCTTAAATGTGTCCTTGTTTCATGTTCACTTTATTTTTCTTACTGTCTCAGCGCCTCTTTTTTTTTTTTTTGTATTAAACCCATTGGTTTTAGTATTCCTCCATCCATTTGTTTTTATTCCTTGTTTGTTCCTATCTCTTCTCTGGTACTTGATTTTAGCCCAGTTCTCGTGTATCTTAGCCGTACCTACTGCTTCCACTCCCTTCTTATCTAGGTCTCTTGACTTTATCACAAACGTGTTTACATGAAGACCTCTTCTTATCTCAGTGGAGCAATAACATCTTAGCTTTGTCCTCAAATAAAAACAGATATATGTTACCTCTGACAACTTCCCTTAAGGAACACGTTCATGAATTTATTATCTTTATTATTCTTAAAGTGATAATAATAATTAAGTATTACTTGCAAGTAAGACCCTTTTTCAACCTATCATCCATTTTATTACTCATTTGTTCACCTATTTTTTCTACGTGATCACTCTTCCTTCAGCTGTGCAAAGGTTCAAAGTATCCTTCAGATTGTCTGGATATGATGCAACTCGTGTTTAAACAGATTAATATATACATAAATAATAAGTGGTTATTAGAGAATGAAAAAACATCAGGTGATAGCTGAACTCGAACAAAATTAAGACTTCAGAAACTATTAAATCTTTTCCGGTATGATTGCCATTGCCTTTGAGAGAAAATTACAAACTAAAGTTAACTCTGTTAATTTTTATTGGAAGTGAAAACTCATAGAACCACAACTTGCAAGAAGCTGGAAGTTTGTAGTTACCAATACTGTGGAATTCTCAGTGTTTGCCTGGTTACTGTAGGCCTATGCCCACTTGGTTAGTTACCAGATTTCTGAAGCTTGGTACAGAGATGTCTCCTCAGCTATCTAGGGCAGGATTAAGGTATTTAACACTTGCTAAGTCAAATCCGACTGTAGCTTGTTTCGTTTATGGAACTGTATATTCAAATACACAGTGTGTACCGAGTAGTAATTCTCGATGAAGCCGTACATTTTATATGTATGCATCACTTTAGTTGTTGACCAGCGTATCTTCATGTCATTTTCCTTTAAACTTTTGTTCATTTAAACAATTTCCTCCGCCCCCCCCCCCCTCTTTCACGCAGCCATTTTATCATGTACGCTTCGACTTTCTTGACAAGTTCGCATTTTTTGCAGTTTGTTTTAAGGAAATATGTCCATATTGCAAATGATAATAATGAAGTCTTTATTATACTGGCGATTTTACTATTTTTTTATTTATTGTCCTCTTTTTTGGCCTTGGTACCCATAGATGTTTCTCCACGTACACAAGGTGTAAGAAAGTTAAATAACAAAATGACGACAGAAACAAATAAATGTTAAACATGCGGGGAGATCGATGACGGTGTAACGATTTCCCCCTTAAAATTTTATATTCACTTCCTTCGTCTGATTTGGTTACTGTAAAGCGTATATGGAATGCTTTCCTAACTCTGTGCATTACCAAGAAATTAATAGGGACTTAACTGTATACATGAGACTTTATTGTGATTAAGAATCAATTCTAATACTTTTTTATATTGCAAAAATTGCAAAATGCTCCTCGAAATATGTATATTGAAAGAAAACACTTAAGGTTTATTTATAATAAGTAAATAAACATTGTCTGTTGACATGCATGGTAGTGCGCGATAATTATCGGAATTGCAGTTAAAATAAAATAAAATATGCAGCTTGTACAAATGTCCATTTGAGATGATAGTACATTTATTGAATCATAAGCTAAATAACAATATAATTAATCTATTAGGATGAGAGTAGTATTAATAAAACTGAGTTGGCCAACATAAAACGGCAATATGGCAACTGTCAAGTTTTTGGGTGGAGAGATCAGTCGTGGCGTCTCTTGAAGAAGAAGCTACCCTTGCGTGTTTTATAGTCTTCTTACATTTGTTTTGTCACGGTAACGCATTTTCCGCCGTAAGAAGAGGAGGAACGCATACCTAACATATAAAAGAGCTCAGAAGGGAGCTACGATGGGGGATACACGTAAGTTTTAGTGCAGTTGTGTCATTTTTACGAAATAAAAACCGAAGTTGTGCCACATTGCTAAGTTTTGTGCGGCAGCCATTTTGTTTCTGCCCCGTCCCCCGTATGTCACATGCTTTTATTGAGATGGGGAGGCTAATTTCCATATGTTTTATGTATCCGACGTAGTCTGTAGGTTCCTTTAAATGTTTTTACGTTGTTGTTTTCGAGATTTGGCGCAGATTTCAGGCGAAATGTCCGAAGATGCGATTTCCCGTCTGCCGCGTGTCACCCCAATGGCTTAGGCCTATTGCTCTGGGCCTATGTTAAATTAATAACCGTCATGGTTGGCCTGAGGCTAAATCTGTTAATATTTCGTTTAGGATAATTAACTCAGCGTCTAATATTGATTTTTATCTAATTTAGTGTAGGCTTTGTAAGCTCTGCGTAATATAAGTCGCACCGGTTTACGTAAACCTGAAAATATTTGTTGGACCGTAACTGTCTCGAAAATGAACCCAAACAGTTTTGGCCGAGGTTTTATTTTTCTAGTGCAAGTTACCTTACGAAACCACGTTTTCCATTATTTAAATTTAACGTAGTTCTCATTTACACAATTTGATTAGTTTAACCCCCATTGAGGCTGGATGTACCGTATGTGCAGTCCGTCTGCCATCTTACGATCGCCCACAATTAAGTTATTTCCGTATTGTTTTAAGGACAGTAGGATAAGTTTATTACAAGATAAACGATGAAAATTTTGTTTTTTGAATATTAGGCTGGTAGGCCCACCATGTGAAGGCGAGAGATGGTCGGTAATCATTTGGGAGCAAAAAGGCCCTACATGACTTTTCAGAATTTTCTGGAATTTAGTAAAAAGATTATGGGAAATTCCACAGAAAAGGTAAATTTCTCAAGATCTCTGTAAATTTCTTTTTAAGTTATCTCGTCTGACCTGAATTATAAGTATCCTTTACTATATAGGTCAAAAAATTTTTAATAAAGTGTGTGGTTAGTTCTTTTGTAGAAAATTAATACAGGATAACATAAATCATAACCAATTTGATTTTGAGGCCATTATTGATTGGTTTTCTTGGGTACTCGCCTTTTGTTTTCCGCAGGTTAGAATTTTTTATTTTTTTGTGTATTGGCTCGTCCCAGTACTAATCCAGTCATGAAGTATAGCCTAGCATGTTGTTTGCGTCGACAGAGTACTTATCCGATCGTGAAATGAAGTAGAATGGTTAGTGAGGGGTCACAGATATTTTGGTGGCAGTGGGAAGGTCCAGGAGGTAGAATGCTGAGTAAGGGGTTGCACATATTTTTGCCCGCGGGAGGGGTGTTCTATATTCTGCCAATGAAAATAAGCTTAACTTTTCCTAGAATGATGTATCCTGAACCCCCCACCCCCCCCAAACAACAAAGACCATTGGAATCATGGACTGAGCTACTGTCATGCTCAAAAGTACCCCCTCCTTGAAATGTAGCTGAGGTGCCCTTTGCATTGGCCAAAGGTATTAATCCAGTCTAATCCAGTCCTAATATGGCCCTTGCCTACCAATCAGTCCAGCTCTCGTCATGCTAAACCGTACAGAAGTTGTAATGAGAGAGTCGAATTTTCAACACCATTTTTGTAATCGTTTACACAAATTTTTTCCTAATCATTCATTTGATCTAACCAGAAAATGTGGGACTTTTGATGGAATATCAGGATAAGCCTGATGGAAATAAGATCTGGAGAAGCCTTAAGGCCAGTTTAGTTGGGCTCTTGGTTGTAGCAGAGCAAGATTTTTTGATAACATACATTGCTGTTGGTAACTTTGTCACTTGAGCTAAAATGGGAGAAAATGCTTGGGAGTTAATATGTTAGATTTACTAGCAACTGGATAGCCTAGGGTGGGTAGTATGTAGAACGATGTGCAGCAGCTCTGTCTTGAGATAAAATCCTCCAGTTGACATGATGTAGAATAAAAGACGGTTAATTATAAGCAAGAGCTGTGTGGAGATACTGTGTATTAATACAAATTTTTTTGACACTTTAAAAAAGGGTGTATATAATGCAGTAAAGGTCAGATATTTTGAGAAAATTACTTACCTAATTTGAGGAATTTACAGTCTTATGTTATTATGTTCATCCCTGATGGCCTGGTACTGTACTATATACTCTACATGGCATCCCGTGGGGCTTTTGTGTAGTGAGTTTCTTAATTACTGTATTGAAATTATTGGATATTTTGTTAGGTTTGTCTCCTAATAATACATCCAAATCAACCATCGACAGAAGTGTGCAAGTTAGGCTCAGTTTTCCCTGAGTTTGAAACTGATGGGATGTAGGGAAGATGTTCTTGGAGAGGGAATGATGTTATCTAATATTGGTTAGCAGTCAAGCCAAATGGTGCTTAGAATTGCCGTTGATATTGCTCATTGGCTTATGACAAAGTCGGCTGAATGATGCATGCTATGGAAGGTGGAGGCTAAGCATAGTTGTAAAAACTTCTGCAAATTTTACAAGAAGTTTTATAGAATTCCAGCTGCTAAGGTAATATCACCATTGCTGAGAACTAGGAAAATTTTATAGAATTCCAGCTGCTAAGATATCATCATCATTGCTGAGAAATAGGAAAATTTTGTACTCTTGTGTTCTGCAGTGATTTTTTTGTATGAAATAGTGAAAGTTAAAAAAAAAAAAAGCCTCAGAGATGCAGGTTTAGAGATGTCATATTTAAATTTTGGAGTGTGCCAAACTGAATCTGATATACAGCTTTAATTCAGCTTAAAATTAACTGTTTCCATATTGGTGTGTGCACCATATTATGACCAGTACAGTACAGTAATTCAGATTATGGGAATGGGTCAGGAAAACTGTTGCTTCACATGAATAACCTTTTTGTGACAATACCAACTTTTTTTTTTATAGCAGACCCCCTCCTCCCCTTAGACTTATTGGATTTGCCTTTTCTGCATGTAATTTTATCTACAGTATCTACCAAGATTAAATCTGATGACAGAAAAATGCTTGGAAAATGGCAACTATTAGTACTATATTGGATTAAATGGTTTCTTGGAAAACTTGGGTTGATTTCCACCTACACAGAAGCAGTCATGTTTGCCACCTGGCATTTAAAGATTAATCAATAATGATTGTTTCACCGTCATTGAAGAGAATTTTATTTTAAATAAGCATGAGTTGTAATCATTTTTCATTTTACTAGAAAGTAAAATGCATATTTGGCAAAAACTAAGATAAAAACCTAATGTCTAGAAAAGGTAAATTAGTATAGAATATTTTTTTATAACGAGCTAACTAAGGTTAGTAATGGGCTCTGTTCTCTTGCAGTTAGCAGAACACAAACGGGAAGAATACCTTTTGACAATTTTCTGTTGAATTAACTTTTTTCAATCAAACGTTATATATTACTGGAGCTAATGTAAATTTATCTTGAAATTTACAGAGTACAGTTATAGTGGAGGTTATGGAAGTGGTGGTGGAGGAGCTGCTGGAAGTTACGGCGGTTATGGCTCTGCAACAACTGCAGCCCCACCACCTGCATCATCGTATGGACCGCAGCAGTATGGTGGATATTCTGCTCCTCCACCTCAAGGATACTCTCAGAATAATGCCCCATATGCCGCACCTCCTTCATATGGTGCCCCCCCTCCTCAACAGGGTGAGTATTTGCACTGCTCTACCCAAGAGAAAAAGAAAAGGGTGGTGCACTTTCCGTTCTATTTGTTTTTGCAGAAATAAGCTCTGGGACAAATCAGAGAATACTGAATACTATATGAACTAAGTGGTGTAAAATTCAGAGGTTGTGAAGTTAAGCTGAATGTGGGCATGTGAGCATTGTATGAAGTGAAAAGAATGATTGAGGCTAAGCTACTACTACCAGGTGGTCAAGGAAGCTCCTACGGTGCTTATGGACAGCAGCAGCAGCAGTCACAACCTCAGGGTCAGCCACCAGCAGCAAGTGGAGGATATGGCAGTTATGGTGGAGCCTCTCAAGGATATGATCAAAACAGTAGCTACAATTCTGGAAGTTATGGTGGCCAGCCACCTTCGAGCAACTATGGTGGTCAACCACCAGCGAACTCATATGGTGGTCAACAGTCTAATACATATGGTAACCAGCCTAATGCTAACTACTCTGCACCTCAACCCCATGGAAACTATGGTGGGCCACCTCCCCAGGGAAACTATGGGGGTCCTCCTCCAGGGGGAAATTATGGAGGACAGGGGCCCAATTATGGTGGACAGGGACCCAATTATGGTGGACCTCCCCCTTCTAATGGAAGTTATGGGGGCCAAGGTGGTGGTTATAACAGTAAGTTATTTCTCATGGATAATAACATAGCTTCTTTTCAGGGATTTTTTTTCAACTTAGTTTGGCACTGACAAGACTGATTTGTGACTGACATTTCTTTGGACTTGTTGCTACAATTTCATTGGTCATCATTTTGCTCACCTTGACATTTTTATCACCATTATTGCTGTTAATTTTTTTACATGGAACATTTGAATTAGTGTCCTTAATGTCAATCAATTTTTCAGTACAGTCATTGATGCAGTTAGCACATCACATGTTGTATGTGACTTAGTTTGGCTTAAAGAAACAAAGAATTACTGATTTTTTCTAGGAGGCTTGTGATAACTGATATTTACCTTTATGGTGTAAAGTTCCTGATCATCATCTGTGCTGCTGTAATGTTGGTTTTGAATTGGACTTGTCCAGATGGTAGAAATGGGTTGGGAACAACAGTAGCAGGTGGCACTAGGTTGAGCCCTGAGGTCATAGGCCAGCATTATTCAGTGTACTAATGCAGACTGCTGAACTTTTCAAGGTGGTCTAGGCATGGCTCCTCCCCCCCAGTCAGCCCCTCCAGGCTATGGTGGCATGCTCGGACCGCCCATGAAGCAGCTTTCGGCTCCCCCTAATAGGTAAGTTGAATTACAGATGGGTCTCACTTATTGGGTGTTGATAGTCATGAATAGTTTCGCTTATAGTTCAGAGTTAAAGGTTTAAACATGGTTGTACAATGAAATGTAAAGGGTAAACATTGCAACAGCAATTTGAAGTTGTGTTTATGTGGTATGCACTCGTATTTGATAAAAAGGAGAAGTGTATCTTGGTTATTAATGGTAATTATGTGATAAAAGATTACACTTGTGTAATGTGGTTTACAGAATTGTTTATTTTCATGCTTGTTTATATACTTATTATATTCTTAGTTTTTCTGACAGGTTATTGGTAGCCCAATTCAGTATACAAAGGGAACTGACGTGAAACGATGGTTTTAACATAATGTGGTTTATTGATCAGAATGATAACTTGAAAAGATTTGGTTTGAATAAGAAAATGTCTTATGAAATGGTATGCGTATTGTAGTTTTGTATTTGACTTGGATTAAGTTCTGGGTTCTTTACTATCTCTATGCATTCAGTTACTTACCGAGTACTTTTTGATAATGGTAATGTAATTTTTTTTTTTTTATTCCTTTGTTGGGATGGGTCTGTTCAACATTTACAGTTTTGACCTGAAAGTAGTATACTTAAGGCCAAAGATTTCATAACATGTCGTCATGAGGGCAGTGAAGAGTTAAATAAGCGTTACCTTACCTATGTGGTGGAGTTGGTGGTGATGAGTAAACTGCAAGGCGTGGCTGTGCCCCCTGAGGCAAAATTTAGCAGGAAGAAACCCAAGTAATCGTGTTGTGGACAACAACAACCTTCCCTTGATGTCTACTCGCCTGTAAATCCAAGCTGACTTTCAATTGACTGTGATCAAGATTTTACTTCCAAGGTGACAAGCAGGTCATATGCCATATGGTTTGATCAAAAGTAAATGGCCCACCTTTAGCTTTCTGCAAATTGTTACCCAGTTGAAGAGCTTTTAAGTGTGTGAATGAATTAACCATGTATGCACTGGAATGCTTGTTACTATGGTTTGCTTAGCCACATTCTTTGACTTGACTACGACCTGACTGTTTGACTGCTTGACATGGATGACCACGTGCCAACAGAGCTGCTGATGTCAGTGTCTTCTTACAGGCGGGATCAAGGGAGAGGTTATTTAAAAGGTAACGGCACCTGATGGTGCTTGTGGTTTTTCATTAGTTTTGAAAAAAAAAAAAACTAAAATACAGACCAGTTCATGAATGTCTTACTATTTTGCATAGTTTGCTCATAGTAAGCATTGATTGAAACATGTACAGATGTCTCATCTGTTTTGGTTACTCAGACATTTGCATGATTTTTGCTTCTACCTGTATGTCATCACAGAGCTCAGATGAGGCATTGTGCATAATTGTTTATCCTCAATTTTTGTTAAATAAGTTTTCGTGTACAATAATGGTTTTGTAAATACATATGCAATTGAGGATAAACATTTCCTGTTTTAGGCTTCTTAAAATGTAAAATTAGATACCACAAAGGCACTGTGTTTCCTAGGTGTGTCCTTATAAGAAAGGTATTTAAAATATTTTGTGTTCAAATTTAAGCGTAGACTTGGTAAACGTATTTTGTACAAAAAGGGTAAACATAGCTTTCGGGTAATACTTTGAATAAGGAAATCTGTAGTCTAATGGTTATTATAGTTTGTCAAATAATGGGTTTGGAGGGTAATTTTATGGTATTCAGATTGATAGTCCTTACCACTGGCCCGTGGTGTGTTATAACACAGTTGCATTGATATAATGTGCCAGCCAATACATGGTTGAAATGCATATGATAAAGGTATGGTGCATAGGGTGCAGAGATTTTTTCTTGTTTTTATGCATAATTATATATTTTATTGTATTGGTACAAATGACAATTGAAGTACAAAATGATTTTTGAAATGAAGTACTGGTTTGCTGGTCTTGTATTAATATATGACAGTGGTATTGTGGGTATTATAGTGAGGTATGATATCAAACCAGGTTACGAGATTACTACTGCTATGGCAAAGAGTACCCAGATGAACCTGGGGTACAAATTGGTTATGTAATGAGCATAGTTTTAGACATGTCAAACCATTCTGAGGTTTGCTGTTGAATGAGTGGTCCCTTAGTTACAAGATGTACAGATGTTGATGGCTTTTGAAATGGGACGTCCGGGTATGTAAATGCAATTGCTAATAGATAATGCTCAATCTCGGTATCAATAATGAGGCAGTAGTGATCCAACATAGGAAAAATACTATTGTACATGGTTTACCGATGCCAATAATGTGGTTAGTTGTGTGTGCATAATATGTAAGGGCTTTTGAATCCCTTATTTTATAGTAGGAGATTCCCTCTAGGTGGACAGTGATAACTGTTTCTCGTAGATGTAAATGTAGGAATCAACCCTGACCCAATTGTTTTTATATGTGTAGCATGTTAAATATGTTGACGTTTGCTAATAATTAACTTGAATGTTAATGACGCATTTGAAGTGATTATGTTGTCAGTCTTTTTACTTGAAATATTTGTTTGTCATTGCACTGTTCATGATTTACATACTTATGTGGGGTCAGAGTTGAGTTCTGTTAGTTTCCTAAGTTTTAATCATAGTTTCACAAGGATGAAGCATGCTGGTCGGTGTCCTCAAATATAAAGAATCAAGATATTAGTCTATGTTTAATAGTTAAATGTTGATAAGTACTGACCAGCTTGATAATCCATAACCGAAGGATTGTAGTAGACCAACTGCTGATGCTTAGTATTGTGTACAGAGGGTGGCGGAGGTGGCTACGGGGGTAGCCGTGGAGGCGGTGGAGATCGCTCTAGGGGAGATCCCTCAGATCTTGTAACACAAGAAGATACCATCTTTGTCTCTGGAATGCCTGATAATGTCACTGAAGACGACGTCAAAGCTCATTTTGGTTCAATTGGTGTTATCAAGGTGAGAGAATTTTTATTTTAATGTTGTACTCATTCAGATTTCAAGAGTGTATGCATTTTTATTGTTCAGTGTAGGTATAAGGCTAGGAGAGGAAAATGGGAAAGGATCAAGGGTATAGCAGCATTGTATTCATTAGTCAAACAATGCACAATAGCTAATATAACAAAAAGGTCAAAACAGTAAAAAAAAAAAAATGCTTACAATCCTGTGATTAAAACCAGCCTGTAGCTTAGGAAATTTTAGCCTTCCTGACTAGTATGGCATAAGAACATTGCATTTCTATGTCCAGGGTATTAGATTCAAGATGACACCTACTCATCTAAGGTACACTGGAAAGAAATTAAAATCAAAACCCTAGCCAAGCAACAAGAGCTTTGCGTGGTTTAACCATTTACGATCAAGAATTACAGCCCAGTTATCCATAGTACGCCATTCGACGGGTTAATCTTCAAAATGCTAGACATTTGAGCACTGCTGTTAATATTCTCAGTAGATGCATTTTTCAAAGTGCAGTTGAACTTTCAAAAACGAATTTTCCAGATATACCATTAGTTCTAACTCAAAAGGCTGGTACTGTGGCAGTGAATTATTATTATTATTACTATTATTGTTATTATTCAAAAGATGAACCCCGTTCATATGGAAAAGTCGAGGGGGGGGGCCGCGCATCGAGTTAAAATTCAAGGTTCCAAGCAATATAGTGTTCATTAGAAATAGGTAACAGAAGGTATAATGTATTAAAGAAGACAAAATAAATTAAATATAAATATATTAAAATGTAAGGAGAATTGTATTAGGGTTGTAATACATTGCATATTTGCTTGAACTTTTGAAGTTCCAGTTGTACGCCATCCTTAGGGAGACTGTTCCGCAGTCTAACGGTATGAGAAATAAAGGACCTCTGGAACTGAGAAGTTCAACAGTGAGGCCTATTTACTGTATATTGGTATTGCTATTCAGCAATTGTGGTGGTTCTAGCTTGGAAAAGAGGATCGGGGATAAATTGTGAAAGATCTGTTAAAGCGCAACTTATGAAAAATTGACAAACGAGACCATCATTGATGGTCCAAGTCATAACTGCTAATATTAGGAAACGAACCTGCCACCACAAACCACTCCTTCTAAAAGAGGTAAACCTCTGGCAGAAGCAGACGTCCACACCGGAGAAGAGTCTTCTAGTGAAGGAAGGGCAAATGACACAAAACAGGTAGCACTGACATCACTTAAAAACATATGAGGTCTTACGTATAATACCTGACTTTTATGCAGCATTTGCTGACACGTTCATTAGATGTTTCTCAAAAGTAAGATGAGTCAATCTCCATTAAAATGTGCTTGTAATTGGATCCAATATTATTATTTCATAAAAAGCTAACTATTTTTCTTGTTTATTGTTGTTATGAAAGTTAGGCCATCGAGTCATTTCAAGAGACTTCAATCTTTCTGTGGAAGGTTTTGCCATTAAAAATTTACTAAAAACAGGAGAGGAGTATTAAGTTGCAGTTTGGACATCAAAGGGAAAAAGAATGAGTGGAAATTGATGAAAGTAAGAGGCAGAAACAGATTATTGTGGTGTAAGAGTTAATGTGGTGGTTATTCGGTTCTAAATAAAGGGAGACAGATTTTTATCAAAAATTTCTAAAAGAGGTAATGGAAGGCATATTTTAAACTTAAATAGGGATTGATTATGACATCCATCAATATGGACAGACAGTGTACTATCACATGTGGAATCATTGTTTTTTGTGGCTACCTCAATTTCAACATACTGCTGATGTCTGACCCTGAGCAAATAATTGGGAGTGAAAATTGCTAGTCACATTTATCTTCAGACTGATAATTATTAAATAGCATTACGAAAGCTTCATGTGATAATCCTTGGATTAGAGGGATGTTCCCATGAACAATTACTCACCAACATTTTCCATTAGAGGCACTGGATCATTTACACTTCATGTAACCATATCTCTTACTATGGAACTTCATCTCCCTTTGATAATTTATAAAGCCCTGCATGTACCAATTTGTTAGTTGAAAGCAACCAACATTGAACGTCCTAGTTCAAATGATCCGCAATATTCAGTATACAGAGGGGTCCAAATCATCCGCTGGGTTGGGGTTTCCTCCAGCATCTCTAGATAGGAATGTTTAACCCTCGTAGCTTGATACAAGGTTTATACATCCATGGTAGTTCAAATAACTCCAAAGTTACTCTTGTCCATCAGATCAAATGTGTCTTCCATATTTTGACATTTGCTAATGCAAGTTTCGAGTGATTGTAACATCACAAAAGTCATTTAAACTTACAGTAGAGCTCTCGCAGTCATTACAGAGAGAACGATAGAAGTAATTTTATGTTTTCTAAGAAATAAGCGCACCTGGTAAACATCATTACTATATGGCCAGCCTTCAGGCCTCCACATTTAGATGAAATTAATGACAATGTATGATCAAGGTTTAATTCATTGACAACTTTCAATAAAGTGCAATAAATTCTAAAACATCAAGGACGGGGAGGTATTTTACAGAAAGCTGGTCGTTAAATATATAATAGTTACCGTCCTTACAAACATTTGCAAATCAATGCTCTGAACTGAACAGCCCATGCTGTCTAGGTTGATATATGGAAATGCTGAAAGTTCTAGTGTTTTAAAACTTGAAATCCCTTCTGTTATCGTAGGATTCAGTCATCAGTGTGATTTTAGTGTGAGTTTATAAATGAGTTATGCTTGTTATGCATGTGGTTCATATTAGTACTTAAACCTCAGTATTTTACTTGTATATGTGTGCTGTTTATGAAAATTTTAAGTTTCATTGAGTAAATACAAAATTATGAATGTAAATAATAGAAGGTTTAGGAAAGTGGATCAGATTCTAAGAGGAAAATATGGACAAATATAGTAAAAGGGATAAGTTTTGAATGTAGCAATGATTTTTTTCTCTGTAGTTGCCCTATGTTAAGGAGTAGTGGCTTGAGTGTTGAAATAAAGAAAATATTTTTATATTTATTTATTTATTTATTTTTTATTTTATTTTTTTATTTTTTAAGATGGATAAGCGAACACAGCGGCCTAAAATATGGATGTACAAAGATAAGGGTTCTGGCAGGATGAAAGGAGAGTGCACAGTCACATTTGATGATCCGTTCACTGCGAAGTCAGCCATCCAGTGGTTTGATGGCAAGGAGTTTATGGGCAGAGTAGTAAAGGTAATATCTATGATTTATCATCATGCACTTAGATGCCTGTTTATAGTAGAAATAGTAGATGTCTGTTTGTAGTAGAAATGGTAAACTCAAGAATTCTTGCATAATCTGTACTATTGTATTTCAAAATGTTTGGTGTAGGTGTTTCTTATTCAGTAAACTTTGAGATGCTGTAGTTAGTTTTATATATGTTCATTACCCATTTAACCTGTAATTGTTTATATATTTTTGCAGGTACAAATGGCAGAAAGGCCAAAAAGTAGTTACGAAAGAGGAAGAGGTGGTTTTGATGGCGGAGACAGAGGTGGCGGCGGCGGTGGTGGTGGCGGTGGCAGAGGTCGTGGAGGTGGTGATAGAGGGTTTGATAGACGGGGTGGTGGTGGCCCCCCAGGCGGTAGAGATGGCCCTCCAAGTGGAGGAAGAGGTACGTTGGTCTCTGTACTCTAAACAAATTCAAGATCGTTAATGCACATATCCGTTTGACAGGTGTACAAATAACCAATGCACATATCCTTTTGACAGGTGTACAAATAACCTTTCCTAAATAACCAGTTTGATATTCTGCTATTGTCATTCTCCTCAGGACGGGCTGGTGACTGGACGTGCCCTGTTCCAAGCTGTGGAAATAACAACTTTGCATGGCGTAATAGCTGTAATAGATGTAATGAGGCTAAACCTGCTGGTCTTGGAGATGCTGGTGAGTTTAGCTAATTCAAGATGCACGCCATAAGTTTTATTTTTCAAGTTATTAATTTCAAATACAGGGATTGGTTCTGCCTGCCAAAACTTAATTTAAACTGCATATAGATAGTGTTGTGCTTTGATTTATAGAATACAGTATTTCCACCCATAAGTTTGATATTGAAGTGATTACACTGGACAACCCCCCCCCCCCTCTTCACAGTTCTGGATTTCTGGCTTCACCTATAGTTTTATTTTTGTTTTTGTGAAACGTATATCCACATTATTCATGGAAAATTTCCTATTCGTGGTATTTTTCATAGAGAAGCATTCAATAATTACTATATTTTTGTGACTAAATACATTTTTCATGATAAAACTATTAAAATAGTCAGGTATAAACCTTTTTAGAGGGCATTTTTAGCGTTTGAACTATCAAAATAGGCAGTTATAAGAGGTTTTAGAGGGGTGTCAATCATTCGTGGATTTTAGCTTTGTGGGTGGGGGGGGACAGGTTTGTGGTACGCATCCCCTGAGAATCCCCGGGGGTCGACTGTAGTTTCAAATAACAAGGATTTATTCTGCCTGCAAAAATTATATTTTTCATATTTGCTCCACTGCAGTAACTACAGACTGCAAAGAGTAAAGTGGTTGTGTAGTTTATAAATTAGAATACAGTATTTCCTTATGTAATTAATTTGGCATTTTGTCCATTGTAGATGGCGGTGGTGGTGGTGGCGGAGGTGGCTACCGCGGTGGCTTCAGAGGTCGTGGAGATAGAGGTGGCTTTAGAGGACGCGGAGATAGAGGTGGTCGAGGTGGATTCCGCGGTAGAGGTGGTTACGGGGATAGGGACAGAGATGGCGATTCTGGTGGACCAATGAAGGGGTATGTATTTTGATTGATTTATTTATTAATTTAATTTATTTTTTCTGTACTAATACTGATCTCTGTATTTCCTGTTACCTTCTGACTTCTTTTAAATGAATTGGAAGCTAGAAGATCATGTCAGTGGCCCCTGTGGGGTTTTTCCATATGAATAGGTTTCATATTCTGAATAATTCTGAATAATAATAGTAGTAATATTTTTGGTTTACTGTGTATAATTAAATATGTGAGAGTCAGGTACAAAACAGTAGTGTATTCTCGTTTTTTCTCCCAAGTAATATAAACTCTGTACTATACATGTTAATAAGTATAAACATCTATTGATAATGTTTGATAGGGAGTCAAGGTAGTGGACTTACAGTAGGTATTCCTTTAGACTTTGATCCGGGGGGGGCGGGTTAGTGCCATCAGTGCACCCCACGTGGTGCTCTTTAGGCATTACTTAAGGTTCTTTGCAGTGTCCCTCAACCCCTAACTGCAACCTCTCATTCCTTTTACTTTACTTCTGTATATATTCTTTCCTTCTGTCTGACTTCACCCTCTCCTAACAATTTTTCGTAGTGTAACTGCAAGGTTTTTCATCCTGTTACACCCTTCCAACCTTCTTACTGTTGTGTTTCCCTTTCAGTAAAATTCTGTATCCCTTCCTTCAGACTTCGATAATGTTTTCTGAATTAATTGTTCCCATCTTTACCGGCAAGATTTACTGAGAGTTGGGTATACTTTTGTTTATCAAATGTGTTATGATCAGTTAGGCTTTTAGTGTGGAAATGCACAGTACGAAGTTAATTTTTCCCCCTTTTCTTATTTTTCAGTGATCGTGGACCTGGGAGATCAAGACCTTACTAATGTGAGGAAATTAATAGAATCAATTGAGAATTGAAAACTGAACGTGTAATTTAGATGTGTTCATTGATGTTGCATCCTACATTAAGGAGTATAGGATGGGCTAGGAACATCCAAGACTCGAGATTTACACTAGCAAATTTATACGTGAAACCTTGGTTTCATAAGTTTCTTCTTTATTTAGACATTTCAAAAGTAAAATGAATTCAGCATAAGACTATATAAACATTATATACTTTTTTTAATACAATTCATTAGTAAACTTAGATGACAAGCTAAAGTGAAAGTTTTTATGCTGGTTTAACTTTAATGTGATTAAATTTGGAAAATTAGCAGGACAATTTTTTTTTTCCTGAAGTACATTCTTATCCTGTTTGTCATTGGTTTTAAAGGAGAAATTTAGTTGGGTTTAATTCCAGTTTGAACAGAATAATTTTACAATGGTATCTGAAGACTGCAAACTCACTTTAAAAGGTCTGTTCTCCTTGTACATTTTCCAAAATTTAATGGCCTGTTGCATGTCAAGAGGCCACCTTTGGGAAAATTTCAAGTATTCCTATTCTCCAAGAAAAACCAAACAAAAAATATATGCTCCAGACTGTCTTGGAATTGTGTACAAATTTTTTTTAGTTGATAAGTTTGCAACTATATACTGACACATGCTAAATAATGAGCCATAGGCCAGGTGCTTGTTTGTCCAGGGGAACCCTTATAGCATCATGTCCAGAGACCACATTTCTTAAGGAGAGGGTTAACAAGTTATGGGTAACTTCCCATATGTACAAAGGTGCTAGGTTTAGTCTAGTCTGGGGTTTCCAAACCCTCGCTTTCCCTATTTAAGCCACTAAGTTCTGCAGTGGCTTAAATAGGGTAAGAGCCACACTCTTAAGCCCATGAAACCCTGAGACTAGTAGTGTGTTTAGTACCCTTCACAATTGTCTGAACAGAGGGCAGAGGTATAGGCAGTGATGTGTATGCATCACTGCCCTTTCAGAAAACAAAGACCACTTAGCTTTTGTCGGAGCCATTTTGGCCAAGTCCTTACGGGTATCCCTATTTACAGCAGCAGCGGGTAAACTGGATGTCTACCTCAGCATCCTCCTCCTGCCCGCTGAACTAACTATTGGTCCCTGCTTCCTACTACACGTCCCCATTCCTTTTACTGGACGGTTGGGCTGGTGCCTGAAGGATGGGGCGTAAGTGCTTAGAAAACTGTTAAAATCCTGATCAGAGTTTCGAACAGGTCTGGCATCTGCATAACCCTGTGGCTGCAGGTGCAGCCCACCCCTAAAGCCTTCATCATATTTCTCTTTGAGGACTCATAGGCTAAGGGTTGAAGAAATATCCAAATGCTGTTACTACCGACACCTTACATTGAACTGTACTCCTTTGCCCGAATATCTCTGGTACAGTGATTTCTATGCTCGGGATCTTTGGCATCCTCAGCCCTTAATTTACCTTTTGAATATCTTGCTTGTGTCATACTTTATGGGGATATTTTGAGACCACAGTATATCAGATGCAATGTACTGTACACCAAAATTGGAATTTTGTCCAAGGTCAGTGTGTAGTACAGTGACAGGTTATTTGAATAAATAAATCGGTGATATGCTGTTTAATAAATATATATTTGTGTTTTAGACATACTTTTATTAAAATAGAGAACTGATAAAGGCTTTCTAAAAATATTTTTATCTACTATGTTACTGGCATCATCTAAAAACTAGCAGTAGAGTACAAAGCCTGTGCTACTCTACATAGCAGAAACGAGAAATGAAGACTGAAAAGGTGTTCCCATATAAGTTTTTGTGGCTTGGGTATGGTATGAATACACAGTACTTTTACTAAGTGATTTGCAGAGATTGGACGCAAAATCTAACCTGGGAAAAAAATACTGAAATCTCAATGATTGAAATGGGTTGAACATGTGATGGAAGGGATCAGGAACCACCTGGTACGAAAAGCAGTAGATATGAAGACTTGTAGAAAGATGCAGGGTATGGAGAAAGGTGATAAATGAAGATTTGGACCTGATGGAATTTCGGGCAAAAAAAGACTAGCCTAACATGAACATGTACATCTAACTTGCCCAGGGAAAATATGAAAATTTCATTCAGATGAATACACAAAATTAAGACTACACAAGGACAGATTTGTGAAGACCTGAAAAGCTCATATTGGTATTAACTGAACAACATACAGTATTTTATGAAAACATCAGGTGTGAGTTCTATTTTTTTATATACATTACATTGAAAAAATATTTTTTACATAGAAAAAATATAAAAAAATACACACAAGGTTCACAACCCTCAAATACCATGAATACATAATAGTATAGAAATCTTAAACTATTTGGTGTATTATGGAATGGTTCTTGCAAAATACCATGCATTATTATGTACTGTATGTCAGTACTGTATACAAAATCTTCGCATCAGACTTGTTTGTCCAAAGAACATGTTATTCTAAAAAATATACAGTACTACTAGCAAAAGTAAAAGCCGCCTTATGACAAATCTGAGGTTGCATTTTCTTCTAAAAAATATACAGTACTGCTAGCAAATGTAAAGCTGCCTTATGACAAATCTAAGGTCTGGATTTTCCAAACATAATTTTGAACATACAATACAATTACATTTGGGGACAAGCATTCACAGCAATGTGACCTGCATATTTATCTTGAAGAGTTGCTCGAATACTTTCCAGCTGGTGGATGAGCTCATTCACTTCAGTCATTCGGCACTTCAAATCATCGACGGTTAAAATCTGATTTTCTAACTTCTCCACAGAGTCTAAGAGGGAAATATACTTAGTGAAAAATACAATCCAATTGATGTATTGTCAAAAGTTTTCATAATTCATATACAGTATTCCTTATGGCAAGATACAGGATACAGAATTTTATACAAGATTTAGTCAAAGCGAACAGCAAATATTTTGATAAGGTTAAATTGTACTTGTAAATTATTAATGTGCAACATTTACCTTTACATACTTGATTATATGAAGGGACTATTATCTGGATTTTGTGGTATAGTAAGATACCAAAGCAAGGTGTCAATATGTTTTATTCCTATGAACGATTACTGATAATTGTCATTTTGAAATCTGTATAATGTAATTTTATATTTACACACAACAAAGTTTTAACTACAGATACTATATAATAGACATCTTGCCATGCCACAACTTCCAGATAACTTTTACGACTAACATTATTCTACATAGATCCTGGCACGTAATTGAAGTTTTAGGTCTTAATATATCTTTGATGAAATTTTCAGCTCAAGTTCATTTCCAGTTTTCAAATACATTATATAGCTAAGCCAGGGAGTATATCAAGGAATCTTACTTTTAAGAGAGAATGATGAATTCATTAAAACTTACCTGGAAAACCTAAAAGTAAGGAGAGATCTGGGGGAATTCCTTGGCTTATTTGTGAAGATATCTCCACAAGATCTTTAAACTGTTGAGAAGAAAGGTCAAACAAAATTACGGTACGAAGAACAGTACAATTAGTAATTAATGCATTTAAAATTATAAAAAAAAAAAATCCATAATAAAAAAAAGGGAAAAATTTAGCACTGAACTATCCTATGCCTGTTTGGAATCAGGGGCGTCATTTTTTTTTTGGGGGGGGAACTGTCCCCCCCACCACAACTTGCCCCCCTCACACCCCCAAGCCCCAAGAAGTAACAGCAGCGGGTTTTCCATTATTCCTACCGAAATTCAAATGTGTCACCACATTAAGTTATATCTATCTATCTGTCTATCTACCTATCTATCTATCAATATTTCTCTATCACACACAATGTTTGTTTGTCTGCCTATTTTGCTGAAATACCTTGCTCATGTGGCTTCAAAAAGCACATAAAATAGCTCAAAATAAAAAAAATCCCAGCTGGTTAGGCTCGCTTCGCTCACCAAACCATCTTTGCCCCCCCCCAACAAAAATCTGAAATGACGCCTCTGTTTGGAATGTTGACCAAACACTGAGTAATCTTGTTTCCCATCATAATTGGTATAATTAATCTGAGATGCCCATAATGAGCATGACCAAACATTTTCTTTGAGAAAAACAAGGCCTTGCTACCCTCTTCTGTACTCACTGTTTGAACAAGCTAATTCTGTTCCTACCCGCATGAAACCTCATTAATATTAGCCTAACAGACTCGTTCTATATTTTTATGAAGGATCAACAGTGAAAAAATTTATCTGATGCCTTTATTTTTCATTACCAACAAGCTGTACTACTCCTTTCCTGTATAATTGTATCAGTAACTATCTAAGATTTTAAAGAATATACATACAGTACTTCTCATAGATTTTTCATGTATAATTGTATCAGTAACTATCTAAAATTTGAAAGAATATACATACTTCTCTTATACATTTTTCAATCTTTTACGTTTCTTCCACATACATCAGGGCTTCATAAGGGCATTAACTGTTTATTCAGATAGTCTTAAGCAAAAATAAGGTTGGAATTTATTTATTGAATTTCTTTTATTTTATAACCGGGTTAATTGAAAATGATGGCGAGTCTGCTGAAGCTCCTTTAGTTTCTTTCCAAAATTTGACATGCAATGTTGATAATGCTGTTGAAAACTGTCAAGAGAGAACCTGACAGCCAACAGTCTCAATGTACAATTCCATGTTGGCTCAAAGCAGTGGCATCCCCTGTACCAGGCTTTTGCCAAGAAATGTTTTATGAATGCCTATAAGTCAAATCTACAAGCATTTGTTGGAGCCATCCTTAACAGACACTTATTCCAGAAAGGTTTTATTAATTCATTTTAATTCTTAGGGTTTGGCATTCTGAATGGATTTTAGCACTGCTTGTCTAGCAATTTAATTAATAACAGACAAAACCTTTGGGCCAGCTCTGTGAGAGAGAGATAAACCAGCTCACTGATCTAGTTAAACTACTTCATAAGAATAAATAATCTAAGTTTAAAAAAAAAAACAGTCAACCCCAAAAGACTGGGTTGCATTTAGAACTTGTACCAGTGAATTTTATATAGGAAATATATATATATAAAAGGTTAGCTGTTAGGAAGCATATACACAAAGCAGTTATACAGAATACTTTTGCATCCTAGATCTAACTAGTTACTTCAGTCCGCTGGGGTTAGGGCCGTGACCTCTCATGCGGTGCGATTGCGCTGTAGACATTACTGGTTCTTTACAGCATCCCATCGGCTACTAGGTTTTACTGTTTTCATTAATTTTATTGTACCTCTCTTCGTATTCTTCTTCCATCTTACTTTGCACCTTCTCCTAATGATTCATAGTGCAACCGCGAGGTTTTCCTCCTTTACACCTTTCAAACCTTTTTACTGCCAATTTCAGATTCAGCGCTGAATGGCCTAATAGGTGCAGCGTTTACCTCTGTTAAAATTCATTCACATACTTCCAGAGACAACTTTGATAATGGATAACAGATCATTATTTTTCAAACTAACTTTAAAGTTAATCTGACTTTCCAACTACACCATTATCGTCTATATACTTGACATTCACTGGGTGCATTTATCAATATTTTTTCCATTTGCTTACCTTCCCTTTTCTCTGTTTTTTTCCTTGTAACTTCTTTATCACTCGTACTTTCACACAAAAACCCGTGTTTGTCTATCTTTGCAAAACTTTGTAACCACACAAGCTTTCTGACACTGGCTAAGTGAATAAGAGATGACTGATATTTTGTGGCATTAGTATTTTCAGCTTATACTCTACAACATAATTTAAAGTACATGTATCTTTCAATAGGGAAACTTTATTCTCATCTTCTCTAATAACTTTCGAAGAATGAAAACAAAACAAAAAAAGTACTGGGCAGTGAGGACAACTAATTTATTTTTTCAAACAGGCGTGAATGGTGAACACATTTCTTGAGTGACCCAATCTGTCAAGTGACACTTTAATTGGTCCTCTAGTTTCTTGTGTGTTTCCTCAAGACTCTTGAACGCAGATTTCATCTATAGTTGAACAAAACATCAAAATAAGCAATGGTTATAAATATGGAAGTTTTTTAACTACTAAATTTTTTCATAAAATACACTACTTCAACCTTGTGTCCACAAAACCCACATACATCACTCCTCAGTGGAAGAATTATGAACAACTGCCTTCAAAGGTTAGAACCCTGTCCATACAATTATTCAAAGCAAAATAGATAAAAATCTATGAATCTCCACTAAACAAACTTACCTTCTGTTCATTCAATTTGCTTTCTTCAAGTTCTCTCTGCAATGCCCAAAGATCCTCCCTTTGCTTTTCACTGCATTCCACCTCCTTCTGCATCTTTTCGCTATATTTTCTATCTTGCTCTAAGATTTCCTTATTTAAGCTTTCGATCTTTGTTTTCCGATAGCTGAGTAACTGGAAAAAGGGGCAACATTAATTCATCACATGGTGGAACGTAGCATTCTGTATATACATAATGAATAAAAGCTGGTGTCTTAATTCCATGGAAAAAGTACACGTTTGGTATAGCAACTGGTTACAGTATGAGGATTGGGAGTCTGTGAACTGATAACACAAGAATTATACAGCTAAAGAAATTGAGTAAAATTTTCAATATAACTTGAATGGAAATGGATGCTACTCTATCAATAAACAACAATACTGTATACCTTACCTTCTTAGCACTCTCCAACTCTCTTTCATACTGATTTAGACGCCACAACAAATTTTCCTTTGTATCTTCTCCTCTTTCCTCTGCTAAAATTCTTTGATTCTCGATGTCCTATGAAGTCAAATTTCACAGTTATGAGACTGGCACATGAATACACATGCAATAATTACAAGGCAACTCAAATAATTGCAAAACTACTTGAAAACAAAGTACGGGGTACATGTGAATAAGTAATTTTTTATTGGTTAACATCAAGTATTGCATGTTCACAGTTGAGAAGAGTGTAATCATCAACAAAATAGATAAATTTCACAGGTATTCTTACATTTTTTCCATAAGAAAGAACTGACCAAATAGTCTACTTTATGATGTTTGTATGGGTACTGTATATAAATACATACTGAAAGGATGTTTTCACTCAATCTAAGTTTCAGCAGCAAATCCTCCTTCTCCTGACTTAGCACATCCACACAGTGACTCAGCTTACTTTCTGTCTCTTTTTGCTGTGCTATCTGTCCTGCCAAAAAATTAATATTTCAACAATATACTCCACATATAAACATTTCCCATCTTCATAAATAAAACTGTTATAAACATACTCTGTTGTAAAGGATGATGGTTACTTGTACAGAACGTGGAAACAAGTTTTTACCAATAACTTGGTAGCTTATAAATTTTCTTACCACAATTTTCAGAAACATGCCATATGTACATGTTGTGGTTCCAAAAACTGAGTTGCTATGTGATGTGAAAATTTGGGTAGTCTAAGCTTCATCAAAAAAGCTTACTTTAGCCTACTGTATTCATTTTCCGTGAATTTTTATGAACTGGAATTTTTTCCATTTATTTTATATAATGTACAGTACAATGAATACCTTTTTAACCCTATCATAACTTAAATATTATTAATTCCCATCCTTTAATACACATGCAGATAAAGCCCCCCCCTCAGTAATACAGTATTGAAGTGGGATAGTGAGTCATCACTTACTGTACAACACCCTCAATTTGTCATACTGCAATAGATTTAACACTTGATTTAACTGTTAAATCATTGTTTACATCACTAAATATTTTAGACTTACTGTATTTCTCAAACACAAACGCTTACAAATATTGATCAATATAATTTTAAAATCATACAGATTTCTTTGATACTAGAATAAACTCCATTGGAGCCAAACTACTTGCACCAAATTCTTCCTTCTCATTGATCACACATCTCTTAATATATCCATATGAATGTGACACGCTATCTATAATAGGAATTCTTGTGCAACTATATGTATTGAAAACCCTATTAAATGTAACCCCCATACATAAAATGCCTGAGGTTGCCAAATGTTAGACTAGCTTAACCTATCTGCCATTAATAAAGGGGAAGCAGACTAGGAAGGCATAGACGGAATAAATCTGTCTTGGAGTCAAAGGTGCATAGGCTAATTATTGCATATGCTGGGTGTGCAAAAATAATTCCTGGCAACAGTTGAGCTTTCATAGGCAGTTCAGGTAGCAATATGAGGAAGAGAGCGTATTTATATCTTCCTCTTCTCTGCACAATGATAACTCATTGATTTCTTTGAAGGAGGAAGAATGGCATGACAGGAGGTGCCATCTGAAGAAATTTGGTCCTGGACAGTGGATACTGAAAAGGGTGACATGCATACACAACCAGAAATGGAAGAGTCCAAAGATGACTTTGGGATACAAAGGGTTAAATGAATTCTTCTGGGCAAGAGGAATCACTGATCTGACAACCTTTCAAAGCATCTCTCACATGAAGTAGAGGGGAACACTAATGCCCATGGCAAGAGTAACACAAGAGATGAGGATCCTTTTCCTGAGGAGACACAAGAAACTACAAGCACACCCGGGCAGACGGAGGCATGGTGGGATGCATGTCATAAGTTAAAAACAAGTGAAGCATTGTAAGCACCAAGTACCAAGGCTTGACTCACCTAAGTTTTTTCACAAATCTCTACAAGACACCAAGCACAAAAGGCTAGATGGAAAACTAACTCACCTGAGAGTGAAGCAACCCAATTAGCAAAAATGAAATATAGTACTGGTAAAAACAACAAATCAGTGGAGAAGGGTTATACAGCAGATCCCACATGTGCTCTGATAAAAACTGAGCATACCTACATTAAAGTAAAATACATAACGAGAAAATAAAGGTAACGCTGAGTAAATGAAAATGAAGATGCTTGAATGATTCATGGAATGAAGGAGACAGAGTGATAACAACTTGACAAATGGTGGATGCACAGTACAGTACAGGTACAGTATTTCATACTGATGGTGCATGAACAGTACTGTACAGGTATCTCATATGAATGGTACATGAACAGTACAGGTATCTAGACAAATGATGCATGCACATTACAGATATCTCAGACAAATTGTGCATGCACAGTACAGGTTTCTCAGTCTTGTCTAATATGAGGTGGTGAGACTGGGATTTCCTTATCCACTGAAATGTGGCAGTTATAATTCATGAGGTTGTGAAGTAACAGCCCTAGTAAGTGCTCAAAGTAGGAGGGGAAACGTGAAGTTAATGCCACTGAGATATAGAGCACTTCTGCAAAGTCTGCCAATAATAAAATCTAAAAGGAAAATTATTACTGGCACTTGAGAAAGGCTTTCCTTCCAGAGATGTTTTACCCAGGTTTTTATTTACACTTAACTCTAAATAAAAGCAATCTATAGTCTGCTATCTTTGACCAGAGCACTGACAAGTGTAAGAGTACTGAAAATGGCTTGTGGTCTGTATGAAAATAATTTAAAGTAGTCTAATGAAACAATAACTGTTCACAGAGAAGTGTATTTTTATTGTACAAATAAAACTTCATATATGTTAGCTGTGCACTGCATCAATTTGGTAAGAAATGAGAAGCGTCAGGGTATAAGCAGATATGAAAAGGTCATATTAAGCTACTACTTATTAATCTGATTTGGCAGCAGACCCTCTTTTAAACAGGTTCTATTGAATATTATTGCTGCTTCAGCTGCATTTATTTTGTAGAAGACTTTTTCTATTTTCCTTCGAGACAATCCCCCGACTCACGACAGAAAGAGTAGATGTGACATCATTCATCACAGCCCAATAGCAGCCAAACTACCCGATGATGTCAGCCGGCATGACATCACGCAGCCAGGCCAATGGGAGCAGCTGGAATGAATGACATTCCCAGGTGCGAAGATCTGTCAGGATCGAAGCCACCCAGAAATTTGGCTTGAAGTTCGCTGACTGCAACCAATCAGAATTCGCCATCCATGACCCCCGCTGAAGCCCGTGTATAAATTCAGAAGGACTATGCAATCTGCCAGTCCTCTACTAGCTCGCTGGAGAATGACAGAAGAGTCTGTCGAAACGCCGTCAGCGCAACAATTGTATAGAACCAACTGTATAGAATATAAAGAAGCAGAATCAGATTTTGACTTTTCCCCATGAAATGACAAAATATAGGCGAAGGTTGTACGCACCTCCACTGAAGAGAAGTCCACAAGGAAAATAGAAAAAGTCTTCTACAAAATAAATGCAGCTGAAGCAGCAATAATATTCAATACAACCTACTTATTAATCTATAATATTTGAGTTGGGAATGCATTATCTGGTCCCAAAGGTGCTGGATTACAGGTTTCTTGCTGACCTTTAACATAGAATCTAAAACATGCAATGTAGATAAATGAATGTGTGGCAAAGAGTGTTCAGTGTAAATTTCTTTGCACAAAAAACTTACTGTTCAGTACGTGCTAACTTACTTGCCATGCTATTAACTTTCTCATTAAGTTGAGCAATTTCAAAAGACTTTTTGGAGAGTTGTTTCTGTAGCTGCATATGCTCTGCTTGAGTAGGAATGGTCTGCAGGTAGTCTTTAACTGTTCTTAGTTCTTCTGATGCTTTGTTACATTTCTCTAACAAGATCTGGTGCTTTTCCTTGGCTTCTTTAAGCTGAATCATAAAATCATTAGTACAACAAGAACTTCAAGAGTATTAAGGATTTTTCATTTTTTCACGATTGGTAACATGAACATCCTTTTTCATGATAAAATCTTGTGATAATGGACAACATAGCTAGGTTTTACTAAACAACATATATACTGTACTGTATTACATTTGCAATCAATAAAAATAGCATATCTTTAAACTGACCTTGGTGGTGCATTTATGAAGAGATTTTGCTCAACCTGATGCCAAACAATTTTTTTGTTTAAATTGGCTGGTAAAGTTCTTTAATTACTTGCTGTACTCTAATATACTTTGTTTATGTGTAAGAAATTATTTTAATTTATTTTTATCCTCCAAGATTCCAATAAAAAATTAAATAATCATTTTTACTGACACCCTGAACAAAATCTCAATTGCTATCAGCAGTCCTATTAATTAGCCTAAAGAGTAACTTAAAGTAATCAAGGTGAATACTTGACTGTAGATGAGATTTACAAATTACCTTCAGATTAAGTTTCTTTTCTGTTTGGGTAGCATTTGCTTCTAAATTGGCAAAAACAATTTTCAGTTCTTGCAGTTCATGTTCTGTGGCTCTGCAATATTACATAATCATGAGAACTGCACGAAATTATTAAATCTTACATGACAAATATTTCTATTTATTTACTTGTATATTCACAGGCATAACCAAATACAATATTAACATGAAGCTGCATCTATTCACACTACTTAATAACAACCATATCCCATACGTATGGCTGAATTAAATAAGATTACATGGGAGGTAAGTTTTAAATGGAGCACTACAAATCAAATGTCATATTTATACATGATACATAAAGCTTCCAAATCCATGATGCTACATACCCAAGAGTTTGCTCCAGAGACTGTTTTTCACTTAGCAGCTGTTGATATTCTGGATCTGACAAAATGCCTCCATTCAACTTATTCTGAATTTCTTGTACCTGAAAAAAAAGAGGAAAGCTAAAGAGATGCTTGTCATACAGGAATAGTGTTTGAGCTAGTGACAAAAATCCTACTAACTGCTAATAATAATAAACATTAAACAGTCCTGGTTTCCTGGAAAAATAGGAAATTTTAAATGTCATTTGTATTATTCCTAGTAAACTGTATATACAATATAGCTATACACAAAAAGTGATGGATGGTTTATATATCCATAGTGCACTAACAACTAAAATATTGCAGTAATTATACTTTATATGCAATTGTCAGAATTATATATCAAAGTCAGCCGAGAACTGAAATTTCTTTACTTATAAGTACTTGCGCCTGTTAATTAGCAGATCAATTTAAAGGGTCAATTTAAGTGAAGCACAACTTGTACGAATTTCCTCTTACCTGGAGGCGTAGTGTTTGTAACTCAATTTCTTGACTATTAGGTGAATAACTTTGAAACCTTTCATGATAAAGGTTTTTTGGAGCTGAAAGAACATTGCCAACAACAGGTGTTGCGGGTGACTTTGTGCGGACTGGAGTGGCAGTAGTAGTTGCCTATGGAAAGAAAATTACAATTAAACAATATACAAAAAAACAAAATACATATATATTCTCACTAGTGATATACTTAACAAGAAGCTGATAAAAAAGAATGTTTTTCTGTAGTACCACTGACAATATACTGAAGCATATAGCCAAGGAGATTCTTATATCTTGGTATGATGTACTTTTATGTAATAAATCAAACTATAGCCCAGTAGCATTTCATACATCCATAACACAACATTTTAAAGATTCTTTCTATGATTGTTCATTCTTCCAAAATATTATTGATAAATTTATCAAAAGTATTCAATAGAGTATACTGTACTGTAATTGATTTAAAAAATACAGCAGATGATATATAGCAGCCTACAGAATCTATGACTTTTCATAGAACTGAATCATTATTTTTATAGAAATTCTCACCTACTAGCTACATCTAATGTTTGTGAGGGTACCAACAAAATTTACACTCTTGGGTGGTTTGCTTACTGAAATTAGAAAGGTATTTTCTGAAACAATGGCTTGCATTTCCCCATGAACACATGGCTTTTAGTCCTTTGAATCACTACATTATTCTAAACAAGCCTTCTAATGAGAGTTTAAAGTTATACATCTGGAAACTTTACGATATAAAGAGGGATTAAATTTCAAATAAATGAGAGCTGTAATACTTAGAGTCTTTATGTAAAATATACCTCTGCACTAAGGAGATAGGGTGAAGGCATATTCTGGTAATTAATCTGATGTCTACGAAGCAAATGAGAGCTCACAGGATTAGCAGGGCCATCTCTGAAATCAAAGACTAAGATAAGTATGATACCATAAAAAATTCATTTTTGTTTTGCTCTAATCTTCTTCTCTTAATCAACTGATACTTCGGGCAGCCTACGAATCTAAAAATCTGACTCAAGGTTGTATTTAAACTGCTTTATATTTATGAAGTACCTGGGCCTAAGCTTCCTTGACTTTTCAAGATAATTTTTCACGCAGTCAACACTAATGAATACATTATTTCTAATATGTGATGGCTACATCTATCCCTGCCATAAGAAGAATGTAAAAGTTTAATTCGTCTCAAGTCTGTTTTCAAACCATACAATAAAATTCTCTACATCTCTTATATCTTTCTTTTCTGAAGCATGCTCAACAGCACAACCAAATTCAACTTTCAGTGACTAAGGTAGTTTTCTCTCTAACCTTGAACACTCATTTTCAAAGCAATCTTACAGTTGCTTAGCACGCATACCTACATTTTCAAAAACTTCATCCACCCTTGTGGAAACAGCAGGAGCAGTGGAAATTGTTGAACCACCACCACACAAAGCATTTAGCAGCCCAGATAACTAAACAATACAAGTTACAATGCTAATTTACTACCCAGTGCCCAGAAGCTTAATTTTTCAGCAGTTACCATACTTTTCATTGACACTGAACACTTGGCAACTTACCCTTCAGTGAATGGGTGAACTACAGCAGCTGGAAGCATCACTTTACCCTCCTGATCCACAGGTTCCTCAGCTTCCTGGCTGTGGATAACAAGCCGCTTATCACGATGTCTTGGCGTCCTCCATCCGCCTGTAAAAATACAAAAAACCCCAAATTACAATTTCAATAATAAGCCATTCAGTTAATGAAAGTTGCCATATATAAAATGACACAATGGCTTACGACTACACTTCTTTTAATGTCCACATCACATGTGAAATATGGTTTCTTAGGACAACATGAAATATGTTGACTAAGGAAGGTTAAAAGTATAAATTAAACATATTTGTTTACTGATGGTGCCTTGATAAGGTTACATTTGTACAGTAATAGTCTACAACCCCATGACAACGTGAATTAATAAATATTTGAGTGTTATAATAAACTATTTTATGTATGCAGTAGCCTAATGATTAAAATTGCAAAAGCAGTTTGCATTTCATTTCCACATCGTAATTAACGCATGGGTTATGATTTTGAAAAATTTAACATTTATTTCAACTGGGGACCACAGTGGGTAACCAGGGACATGGGCCTTAGGATCGTTTTAGTGGGGGTAGGGCAGAGGCTGCTCTTGGGATACTAACAAATAAAAGGTTACAAATGAGCAAAATATGTAAGCATATATTGTTTCTTCAAAACTGATGCCCACATACGTCATGTCAGATGAGGGAATTTAGGCAGGGTGAAGTCCTAATCTGGTGAGACATGACATTTTAAGTTACGTTAGGGAAGGTTAGGCTAATATGCATCCATACATTTTACTCTAGAGCCTAATTTACGGTGCTCTGGGTCAGGTTAGGTTGGGAGGGCTAGGGGATCCAAAACCGTGGCAAACCCTAGACTGGTTATAGAAGGTTGGATTAGGATGTAAGCTGTAACTGTATACGGCCATTTTCATTTTCCCCATGCCCCAAAAATTGGTTTTTCCCCCCGTGGTCCCCCCCAATATTGTTAGATTTGAGGAGAATTGTAATGGGTTAACATACCATTTCCAACAGATGCAAATGTCACATTTGTAAAACCACACAAAAAACTAAAATTAAACTATATTACCTATTAAATTTGCATTTAACTGTCCCACAGGTTTAGCTTCCACTTTCTGCGAAGGTTAAAGGGAAAATACCAAAAAAAATTATACAACTGTAGCCTACATGTTTACCCTCCCATGAAAACTTACCATCTTTTCAGGTCTTGCTGCAAAATATCTACTGCATTATCAATTTGATTTATGGTAAAATAATACTTATTAATACCTCTTCACTTATGGATAAAAAGCTATCATCGTCGTCTCTCGACCACGAGCTTTTTCTTAATTAATTCGGTCCTGCCGTAAAGTATCAAGGGAGACAAGGCTAGATATTATGGATTGTCATTAAACCTGCAGAGGCCTACGTCAATCAGCTTAACCTAGCGCTCAGTTCTGGCATTTATGCTTAAAAACTCCAGAAAATGCTCAACTTACCATGTTCGTGAGGTCGGGACATCACGCAGGAAATAGTCACGCGATTGGACAAGTGCCACTTCGAACGTCAGTTTAAAAGCAACTCCAAAATAAAGTTGGCGCATTCTTCTTCTTGAAAATAAAAGGTCGTAAGATCAGCTGGTGACGTAAACCATGCAAGAGAAGGATCTTAGCTTCAAAATCGTTTCGTACAGCTTTACTACATAATGATTTCAGTATTTTTTCTCAGTAAAGTACACTTAATATCAATTATTATGGACAGCAAGTTTGAGTACCCACTATTACTGCCTCTCAACGGAATGAGAACCGAGTGCACGTTTAAAGTTGGTAACTCTTGTTAAGTACCCTCGGTCGCAGAGGGAATAGATTGAATGTATTGTTTATTGCTTAATTTTAATCCTTCAGATTAAATACTGGTTTATCTTTTTTTTTAATTCCTTATCTTAGAATGCATTTTAGCATGATGACGAGGCTGAATCTCTCAAATATTAAGATCCCTAGTACTGTACAAGCTCTCGCGAGTTGGAATTAAACGAGACTAAAAAGAATCAAACAACGGGTAGACTGAATAATATTTGGAAATTAAATACTGTAGTCTGGGATAGCATATGGACATAAGATTATATTACGATCTGTTTAACTACACAAACATGAATCATGGCACGATTTTAAGAGGTGCGAAAGAAACGAGCAGGATAAGGTTACTGCTACTTCATTGAGGACACAGGCCGTCTATATAGCGGCGGACTGACGTCACGCCGAGGAATACAATGAAAACTAGGGTGACCTGAGGTCAATAACACACTTTGAGCTACACAAATGGACAATAGAGGAGTTTAATACATTCTGCTATCTGAGAAAAAGAAACACATAACATACAAGTTGGTGGCAGGTAAATATTTACATAAAACAATTTAAATGATTGGGTATGGCTGAATCTGCGTGACCCGTTATTCTAGCAGCGGCGAACCTAGGAGAGGCAAAGAAAACGGGTCACCACCACAGAAAACCCGCTTAACGGGGACTTTACACGATAATGAAATTTCATCTAAAAGATTTCATCAATTTGAAAATAACCTTTAGAGTAATATTAAGAGTCAGATGACACGATAGAGTTAGAAACATACCATACAGGAAATTGCAAAATTTCCCTACGTAGATGATGTAAAGATGGAACAGAGACGGAGATGGCTTGGAAATGTCTCTTGCACAGCCCCTAGGAGAATAGTGCTGCTAATGGGGCTCCTGTAGACACCACAAGAGCTGGAAGGCCCAAACCTATTTGGATAATGTGATATAAGTCTGAGTGTGTTGTTTTTATATGATTTTGGGTTCTCATATATCTATGCTTCAATTTTAAATCAGTTTCTCTGTTCTGGTACCTTGAAATAGCTTTTACGTTGACTTTGGTCAATCATTTGTTTATATATTGTAGCCTACAGTATTTTAATTTTCATGCATTGCACATTGATGCATCTTAATTATCAAACTCATAAAATCTATGTTTTGAATTCTTCTGTAATTTATCACTCTTTTCCACTTTAATGTTTCTGTTCACTCTGAATTCTATTGTGTAATATTAGTTACAGTCATTTCTGTGGTTAATGTTCATTACTTAAATGTGCATTCTTTTGTTGGTTGTTTTATCTTTATCTTGTTCAGTTAGTACTTGTTTTACAGTATTTATTTTCCATGTGTTGAGACTGCTGTAATATTCTAAATTGCACTCATTAATATTGTATATGCAATCCAACGGAAGAAAAATCAAAATGATTAATAATATAATTGAACATCCTGTTCTTTGGTTTATTATGCCTTTTTTGATTGGGAATTGGAATCCGAATGCGATAGGCAAGTCTATCCCACCCATTGCAACTCTTCAGTTTTACTTTTGTCATAATTCTGGGAAACCTGATATCAACATTTACAGGTAAAATACCAGGAGAGTGGGGATCCAAACAATATTTGAACCTGGGTGTTTTGACTCAAGGTTTTCCTTGTTAAGAATTTGAAATATCCTTATGTGTGGCACTATACATTACATGACTATGTGCACAAGGTTATTCAATAAAATACTTTTAATAAACAAGGGTTATTCTCAATAATGCCCAGCCAATAGCGACCACCTTCCTTTCCTTTGTCTTCAAGAAATAGGCTTTCAACCCAGGGTGAAAACTTTTAGAAAATATCAGCAAAAATTGATTTTTAATTATGGGGGAAAAAAAAAAATACAGTGTTGCTGTATCTTTTATTACCAATATTTACAATGCAACACCGTCAACACTGAAAAGGCACTTAATCTTTTAAATAAAATGCCAATAGCTGCTGCATATAAATTAAGATGTCAAAATAACATACTGTATTGGTCTAAGGAACAAAGACCAAGATATCTATAAGATTATTGTCACGCTGTTACTGAGAAAATCCAGTAAATCTTTATCCTCAAATGAAATGCATAATTCAGCCAAAAAATCACTCACAAAAAAAAAAAAGTATACCTCTGACTGTCAATTATTTCTATAGAATTGTGAGGCTGCCGCATGTGTTTATTCTTCACCAATTTTATAATCCTCATATTTTCTTATAAGTAAATTTTGATATCTTCGAAGCATTACAGTTAGTTTGTCTGTTTCCTCATTATATTCACCCACCCTTAAGATAACTAAACGAGCAACATTGATCATTTCTGGATTGTTCTTTGAAACTCCTTTGATAAGGTCTATTTCATCGCCTTCCTCCAGCTGCAAAGAAATGCAGACCATTAGTCTTACCAACACAGAAGCTCAAGTAACGATGCAATCACCGATTTGTAAGTCAGAGTAATTGTCAGTACTCGAAAAAGAAAGGCACTGGAACACGAAAAGAAATGGACCCCAAACCCAAATTTTACAATTTAAGACGCTGTTACTGAACAGCTAAGTCAGATTTCCATAAAAATACAAAATATTATTTTAAGAGGCAAAGATTTATTATTACTGTATTATTATTATTATTCATATTACGTAGTTTGACAAGACCAATGTCATGTTTCTTGATTCTCATGATCCCCACCCAAAACAATTTATTTATTAAATGAGAAGTAAAATACTGGAGACAAGTACAGCTGTTGAACAGCAGGGCAGGAAGCCACCAAAAGGAAAAAGCAGAGAAGGCACTCAGAGAGCATACCTTCCCCAATGTCAAAACCCTAGTAATATTACAGATTAAGAGGAGACATGAACTCCAGTCAGACTTTCTTTGCAGATACAATTATTTCAATTTGGTCATCAAAATACACTACAATGATTCATAAGGTTCCAGATTCTTAAGCCCAATCACTTATTTCTAGACCTTTCAGTAAGTTTCTGTAAAAGCCTTTGCATACACTCTGCTATCTGACAAAAAAAACTTACTATCTAAAACATTACATTCTTGACTAAATTAAAACTTTGAGGGGGAGATTCTACATTATTAAGCTTTTTCAAATGTTTAGCGCTACCGTACTACTTACATAATAAATATGGTTAAATAAAAAGAAAGTGTTTTAATGTTTCAGAACAACTGATAAAGATCTAGATTGGGCACTATAAGACAACACTGACATAGAGTACACTAACCTGTTTGCTTTTCTTCAGGATCTTGTTCTCATTCACTCGCAACCTACTGCTATAAAATGCATTCTCTACTTTGCTGAAATGAAAAATAAGTACTGTAAGTATTGTCCATAACTACTAATAGTTTGGTAAAAATACAACAGGTAAATTGCTTCTTCATGTTTTGTAAACAAAATTATTTTATTCTACTTTGAGCCAAAACAGGCAAATTAATTTCTCCACATTCTATAAACAAAATAATTTTACTTACACTTTGAGCCACATAAATGCAGTTAACTGTCCAATTAATCGCTTCAATAAAAAATGATAATAAAAAATATAAAGCCCCATCTACGGTTTATAAAATCATTCACGGCACCACAGAACTGAAGTCATAATAGCAAGGTATGAACAATGACAGGTTGGGAGGAGGGTACTCATAGAAATGTGTTTGTTTTCAGAGAACCTAACAAATTCTTTTAAATCGTATACTATATATTATCTTACACTGTGTAGTTACTTGGGGAGGAGCATTGCAGTTGTTCAGCCTTCTCTGTCTACTCAGGTATCCAAACAAGTTGTCAATGTGTTAATGGAAGTGTCACAGTGCTATTTTACTTCACAGAAGTGAGATATGTGTTGATTTGCGGCAAAACTTTCCAAGAGAAGCTCAGATTAAAAACCTAAAGGCAGTTCCCAATACTTGTAATGAGCAATGCTTAAAGTAATAACTGCTGTCTTGCATGGAAACCCACACTAATATTTAAGTACTAATATACTAGAAAACAAAAAATCTTGGGAAAAATAAAATGAACAAAAAATTCTGAATTAAGCAACACAAAGGTTGGTGTCATGCAATCTGAAGCTATATGTTGCTTGAGGAGCCTGCAATTTCTCAACACACAAAAACTTCCATCAACATTATGAATGCAAAATTGGTGATAAATGTGTAACCAATTACATAACACAGAAACCCTACTAAAAACATCATCCAATAATTACACAAAAAATGTCTGATTAGTATTCCACAAACAGTGATAATTTTGCAACATATTAGTATATTGTCAACAACAAAAATAAAAATGAATTTACAGTATGCAGGCAAGGAAAATATGCATGAATTTAAAGGATGCAACAAGAACAATAAGGCTGCTTAAAAAAAATTCAGCACACATACATGTTTAATTTAAGAATGGGGGTAGAAAGGTGATTGATGCTGCAAGATACATTATTTAGTTAACTGCATATAAAGGGTATTAAGGCATACGTAAAATCAGAGGTCTGTTTATGTACATATATGAGTCATAATACCAGCCTTCCTCAAAACTTATCAAATGTTTTGATATTCCTAACGAAGAGAAAAATAGTTAGCTACTGTATATTGACTCATTTATTTAACTTTTAAAGTTACAGTTCATCACCGAACCCTGCAAGTGACAATTAAGGCCTGAAACAAATCTGAAGCATACAGTGGACCCCCGCCTATTTGCAGTTCCGGATTTGCGGATTTTTCTGTCGAACACATATACACATTATTAGAGGAAAATTTTCTTATTCGCAGTATTTTTCACAGAGAAATAGTCACTAACTACTGTATTTTCATATAATTTTTGTAACTAAATACATTTTTTGTGATAAAAATATTAAAATACTCAGGTATAAGCATTTTTAGAGGGATTTTTAGTATTTCAACTATCAAAATTGGCAGTTATAAGTGTTTTTAGAGAGGTGTCAAGTATTTGTGGATTTTAGTCATTTGCGGGGGGGTTGTGGTATGCATCCCCCGTGAATACCGGGGGTCGACTGTACTTTGATTTATGACTTATTAAATTGATTTTGTTCACATACATTGTTGTGAGCTCCCTAAAACCAATACAGGAATTAAATTCTATCATGCTCTAGACCTGAATGTAATCACAAAAGCTTACTTGCGTGACATATTGAGTCCTGACTTTAAAACAGAATCCACTCTCAAGGAAGGCACTCTGACTTTGATGTCCTTATAACCCAAGCCACTTTCTTCCATCCAGTCTTCTTCATCGTCATCGTCATCATCATCATCATCTGAAAGCTAAAATATTAATTTAATACAGGGAATTCTAAGATTATTTATGCATACCTATCTAGCTTAAAAATATTGAAAACAATCTTCGTCTACTTTATTCTTCAAAAACATCATTAACTTCACATTTACTTCTGTCACTGTTTTTTGGTGATTGCATTGTTTTCTGTTTATAATGAAATGCCACAAAGTGGAATCATGTCTTTTAGGACATTATCTTTAAAGTTTTACCATTTGATTCCATTAATTCCTATGCTTTTCACATCACTAGAGTGCATGTGGCAGTGATGTCATGACGCCTCTGGAAATGTTTGCAATTATATAACAGTTATTCTTTTAGCATGTTTGTAAAAGAAGCCCATATATAGTTCTATAAAAAGCCAAAAACAACACATCACAGGCATGGAAAACATTATTTTGCAATTTTAAAATAGTTTCCTTATACTTTTTGACATGATTTTAAAACGATTGACATTGATTTCTCAAGAAAATATTTATTAACATTTTTACAACATCATTTCTATCATTGACAGGAAACCCCAGTGGAAAAGCATATGTTTTTGGGTCAGATTATGTTGTGGGTACAACTTGCCATCTTGGGTTGGCTAGGTTAGGTTACTATGCATCACAGGTTTCCTTTATTTTTGTTTTTCCCTACCCAAACAACCCAGTTTCCCATTGTGGTTCCTCATGAGTTCCCCATTAAAGTTATATACAGAGGGTGCTGTGTTGAGTTAACCATAACAATGCATTTGCAACAAATACGAATGTCAAATTTTACAGAAGCACATCATACCTTGCATATAAAATAACACAATTCAAAAGCTTTCAAAATCCAACTGCTACTGTGAACATTTACCAATATGATATGTTGATTTCTCACCAAATACATACACTGCATATTTTTCAACTGGTTATCTTGAGTTTATTTTTTGAAATGTTTTTTGAAATGTTTAATGTTGGTGCAGATCACATGCTCTTAGGCTATATTTCCTTATCTATATACATACTGTACTTAACTATTATGAGTGGTTACCAGTGGGTTTTGGGATGAGGAAAACCAAAAACAAGTGAAGTTAGTAGGAATGACAAAAAATGCATAAAGGGCAAATAAGCCATTGGAATAATAGTACATTACTTTGTGTGATAAGAAAAACCAAATCTTCAAAACATGAAGTGGTCTAGGAAATTATTGGAATACACCAATACTTATCTTCTCTTGACTTATGGCATCCTAACCTAACCTGCAGTGTCAGTCTGCGGTAATATTTACAATGACGAAGGATTTTGTTTGACTTTTAGAATTATGCCAAGGTACTAAGCATTAAATATAATACAGATATTGGTGAATGTAAAGTAGGCTAATCAAAAGTCAATGCTAAAGTTTCAACAGCAAATTCAATATCAGAATTGGTTGAATTTGGTTCATGTACTTGGCCTGGAGTTAAAGAATTGGTAAAACTGAAGACTTCTACCGTGGCCTGCTTTCTGTTAGTCGCCAGACAGAATACTAACAGCCTTTTATTTAAGTTTTTGTTTATGTTTAAGTCTTTTGTTTGTGTTTATGATATTTACCGTCTTTTGTTTATACGTTCATCCCCAAGGGTCTGGTACTAAACCCGGACCCCATTTTGCATGTAAACTGGTAGCAAACGAACCATAGGGGAGCGGTAGTAGTCTTCCATTTTACCAAACTATCATAAGATACTAACTAATAAGTTAACTGCAACAACTTGACCATACTAGTTTCGCGACACTTGGCCGTTATTCAAATCATTAATTTAAAAGATTCTTACCACCTCTTCTTTTCCCCTCTTCGTTCTACCTCGAGATTTCTTGCCTCGAGATATTGAGACACAGGGCGATAACATCTGTAATTGCTTCTGTAACGTTAATTCAGAAGAGTAAATTGGCCTCGTGACGGTCCATAACTGCTTGATCACTTGAACACTGGGTGCTCTACCTTCTCTCGAGGAGTTAAAAACACTCCTCCCATACTGACAAGACAGAATGGAATTTCTGTGGTTGATATTTCTTAACTCTGTGCATACCCAAGCTCTTAAATGTCTGGACAGAAATTGTTGTAATACCATAATCAGAATACACTGAGTTCACAAAGTACAAGATTCCTATTAGGGTTAAGTAGAGCCTCAGGTCCACTTTAGTAGTAGTTTATATGTTATTTTATGTGACGGCTCTCTCACGAAGCACTTATTCTTTGCTTACTTGGATAGTAGAGTTATTTTTTTTTTCTGTCGGTTTTTCATCATCTTCTTCTTCAGCTTTCCGAAATATGTATAAGATTGTTCTATAGCTTACTATGCTTTCGTAAATGACGTTCTAGACGAGCGGTAAACTTTTCTATTATGTCCTTTCTATTTCCAGTGTTGGGTTTCGTTGATAAAAGACATTTGCTTCTTACCCAGTTTAGCACTTCACAACCAAGACTAAAATAATTCAGGCTTACACGCTCAAATGCCAGTCGTGGTTCGTACAAATTACGTTAGGTGATGTCACGGAGAGTTATTTTACCTAATTTTCAGTTAATGTGTCATTAGTTTTTTGAATTGTCAATCCATTCCTATCATAATGAAGTGAGCTTTTAAAGTCGGTTTTGCCCCCATGCATAATTATTCTCCTCATGATCAATGCCTGGAGAGTTCAAAATGGAACAGAGTGATAATGCCACAAGTTCTGGGTTGAGTCAAAATGTAAATAAAGTTATCTTGTTAAATAATGCTTCGTTAACCTCCTTGACAAGAAAGAGTCAAACATACCTTTAGCACGAAAACCTTGACTTTGAATTCACAAGTTTTTTAAACAATATCCTTAAGGACTGACAATTTATTCTAAGCTCAGCATAAGCGTTTACTGTACTCTTAGCCTGCTCATCTAACACCCGGTCCACTGGTTTTCATGGCAGACAGCATAAAAATTTAAAATTGTTACCGACAATTTGTCACAAAGACTATAAAGATATTAAAACTTGGAATTATCCAATAATAAACTGAAAAGATACCTATTCTGAAACATTTATGACAAAGAAGAACGATTATTAAAAAGGTATGCAGTCTACATGACCAAATGAAGGCCGATGAGAGGGCCTCTTAGGATAAACCAGGTAAAAGGTAATGATGATGATTGAAAATTAAGGAGGCTAACGCAAAACGACATAAACTAAACAATCCAATGCTAACATACGAGACATGTAAAATCTTTACCTTATTTTCCATCTCGTTCAGGGTGGTTTACGGGCAACAATACTCAAGAAATAATAGCCGAGGAGATGTTAAAGTTCCCCATTAAACGTTTCTACTATGTCGTTCAAAGAAAATGGTTCATTCCTTCTCATTTTCCAGGGAGAACAAATATTTTAAAAAAATTCATTGTATTATTACTTCAGCGAGGTTTTGACAAATATTGTTTTGAATTAAAATGACTCATAATAATTTAAAACAACAATAAATCTATAATGGACACACTTGTGGTGCAAAATCATCCGGCATTTGTGGTGGTCACATATGTTGTAGAAGCACTGGCTGTAATATATATATATATATATATATATATATATATATATATATATATATATATATATATATATATATATATACAACTTTTCAATTTAAATCAGGATAAGGTTGTTACTCTCACATGCCCTTTTTCTACACTACTTGTAGCCTACCCTTTACAGTCAACCAAACACCAGGTCAACATAGGTCCTAAAGAAAATTAAACAATTTCCCTCAGCATGGAGGTGGCTCAAGAGGAAATACAAAACAGCCGTCACTGCCACAGTCACACTGCTTGCTGAATTATGGATGAACCTCCATTGCAGTAAAACATGTATAATATTAATTTTGTCACAATTCTGTATAGAAATCTCATCAGCAGTTCATCAAACCCACCTCTTAGTACACCCATTCCTGGATTTTAAAGGCTTTCTTTTCCAATACCTCTTTCTCCCTGCATATTCAGCTCTCTCTAGCTCTTCATCTACACCCCTCCCCTCCCTCTCACACCCATTCTTTCCAGACGACTAAACCATACCAAGATGTTCTGATCTCTCCTTTTACCTTTGTTAACTTTGAGATCACTTATTTATACCTTCACATCTATCACCTCATCAATTCCTCTAATGCTATATGGACTACTCATATCATTCATCTCATCATATCCAGCTTTTTGTCTTTAATTTGTATTCAGCAACATCCATATTAACACTCATTACTTCATCTTTCTGGTTCCTTTTTACTCTTATAACCTCTCCATTGTTCACCTTTACTCTAAGCTTTCTCTTCGTGCAAACACTTTCAAACTCTCTTACTAGCATCTCCAGTTCCTCTTCACTATCCCCACCTTGATTCATGACTTATTTTCTTAATACAAACTTTGCTCCAACTTCTTTTGTCCTATATCTCTCTCTCTCTGACTTTCTCATTATTCCATTTATAAAGATGATGATCAGTCACAGAGACACAATATACCGTAGTCTGACCTATAATCACCAATATATAGATATATAGATAGATATTACCAAACAGGAAGTAACAAAACCTTACTAAGCCAACGAACGAAATTTTCAAGTCTAAACTATCTCTAGCCTACTTGCCGTCTTCAAGCCTGGGCTAAAAACGGGCACTAGGTGTTTGCCCTATTGGTTTTTACTTAAAAAGAATATACATTCGCCAAACAGTTCAATAAACTTATGTTTGCGGAAGCCCAATACAGTTGTAATGTCAGTCATTAACATATTTGGGGCAATGAAGATAAAACATCTGATAAAAAGTGGTCGGTTATCGTACATCAGCTCTTTTGCAACCAATCCGCAAGAGTAACATATATATAAGGAAATTAAGTTTCTTGTTATAATTCAGTAACCCTTTGGAATTGTAAGTGTAAGTATATGATCCTGTATCCTTGTACGTAAACATTGATGACGTAACCGGTGTCAATTATCAATCACATTGTGAACGAGACTGCCTTACCTCTTATTCTGTAATGCTCGTTGTGCATGGAATTCCAGGACTAGAACTGGAAAACTCAGAACAATTCGTAATGTGAATGAAATAAGGCCATCTTTCTTGACTCACTTGCGGAGTCAGGCAAGGTTAGGTTTAGGGTCCCACGATGCATAATGCCTTGCTTGAATGCTTTCATCCAAGGCAGTTTAATCGGTTCTGTAACATTTTCGAAGGTGAGTTTTTTTGTGAGTATAATGTGTAATTACAGCGACTCTGAGAATTGATTTGCAGAAAAGACGCTGAAAATTAAGTGGACAAACCAAACTAACCAACTGAACTTATGTTAAACGGCAACTCCGTTCAAAGATATTTTTCTTGAGTAGCGCAAGAGGTAATAATCGACGCCAGACTGGAAAAGGTTTGTATTTTCCCTTGTAATATGCAATAAAAGTTTTTTTTTGTAGTGTATGGATGTTACTGAACTGTTTGTTGTATAATGTTATTGATATGAGAGAACCTTTAATTAACTAGGCCTAGGCCATAGATCAGTGTGGAAGTTACAAGGTGTTTGTTGCAAAGAACAAACATATAAATTGTTTTTCTAATATGGAATGACTCAGTCTGTTTAGATTGAAAGTAACAGTAAATTACTCGAGGGTACCCACTTGTAAGTACTCTGCTTAACTTGCCATAGCATATAGGCTACATATAGGTCTAGTCCTAACCTAACATGAAATGTTATGGCATCGTAATTACAAGCAACAAGATAATAGCTTTGGGAACAACACAGTTTAACCAGTCTGAGCAGACTGTAATTTTACCAGTCGCACATCGAGGTCCTCTGCCTAATCTGCCACAGGGTGGCCATAGGCCAACCTATAACTGGTGCTGTAGCCTAACATGTAAACTTACTTAAGTCGGACATGTAAACTTACTTAAGTCACTATAGTTAGGTTAGTATAGAATGAGAGAGGGGTGCTTCTCATGGGGTTACGTTAGGCTATGTATTTTATCAAGTAACGTTACCCAGCCCTGCTGTGCCTAGTGTGGTTAACCCATGCTAGGCATGTTCGGTAAAGGCCATAGGTCCATACCAGGCGTCTCATCCCTTTTATAACAATACCATTCTTAATCTGAACCAACCAACCAACCACTGCCCTGTTGTCTTCTGTACTTTGAGCATCAAAGTTTTCCCACAGCTCTAACCCTGAAGCCACTTTTTAAAAATTTATTGACAACATTTTTATGCTTGTTCCATCTTGGAAATACTGAAGCTGTAACCCATAAAGCACATTGCTTTCTGAAGATATTCGTCGAAAAACCTCTTTCCCACCCACCTTTAATCAATGATTTATTGTTTACTGGTTTGTTCCAGAAAATATTATTTTGCTTGTAAGAATGGTTTATTTAAAATTGCCTTTTGCAGTCAGAATGAAGAATGGAATACAAACAGAACTAATATTCAAATACAAACAGAACTAATATTCAGCTGTAGAAAAATTAAGTAAGCATTTCTCAGTTGTGTATTTAGGTGCCTCAAGGCTGTTTGCATTTAAATTCATTATGTTTGTTGTATGAAAGTTTTTCTTGTGTGGTTAATAATATAAATTTATCCAAAATACTGTATATTTATTAAAGAATGAAAATTACACAAACAGAACAAAAATTTAAAAAATGTCAGAAGATTCATGATTTAACTATTTTTCTTAAAGATATGTTTATTATATAAAAGAAGATAAGTTTACAAGACCAGTACTGGATATAATAACTTGTAATTTTAGAGGAATGCAACCTTTGGGACCAGATATGATGTATTGCTATGGCAAATCAGGTTCCATAAAATTTGAAAACTCATGTACAATACAGAAAACTTTTTTCTAATGCAGTGTTTATTTATTTATTCATTTATTTATTTAGACATTTTTCACTTCTTCTTACAACTTGTCTCTCTCTCTCTCTCTCTCTCTCTATGCAGGCTGATTTTCCTTTGGGGTTTAAAGTTTGTTGACTCTGTTCATAAGGGTTTTCATTCTGAAAGTTAAAAGAAAAAAGGAAAATAGGAAAAGAACGTACTGTATATGGAATTGGACATATCATTGCTGTTGCAGTCTGGATCAAAGCCGGTATACCATGCAACAATCTGTCATTAGCTGCTAGCATCCATGATTTATCTACTGGGTTGACAGTACCCTAAATTTTAGGAAACTTACATTTGCCTTAAGACACCACCCATAGCCTTTATACTGATGACAAGTAGCCAAATGAGTTGTTAATGTGCCATCTCTCCATGATATATGTTTCATTGTCATTGAATGTATTGTCTGGGTGTCTTGAACCAGTGGCATGTTCACTCTCAGGTCCCTGTTACTTGTTCTGTGTTGCCTGGGTGCCTAGAGGCAGTGGTATGATCACTGTCGTGCTATGAAGCCTCGCATAGTTTTATAATTGGTTGCTTACACCCAGGTAGTGGCTCTGATAGTTTACAGTGCGCAAGCACACTGAGTAGTCCTGTCCCAGAGTGGTTAGCATCTGCCTCTATGAGTGTTCTTATCTTCAGTTGTTTATTGCCCAGAAAATCCCCAGATCACGGACTCGTGGTCTACAGGCTTTTTGTACTTATATGTAATTATCGTTTCAATGATTTGTGTGTATCAGTGGTTAGTTCAGCACTGTTCTAAGTATGGCTACCTCTTTGCTTAGACTATCAAAGCACAATCAGTACAGTTCTTATCAAGAGTCAAGGCTCATTTACCCCGCCCCGGGGGTTGATGGTTGATTCTTCTCCCTGCATCTTAACTTTGACTTGCAATAAGTCAGGTAGGGTGGGGGTTAAGGAAGAGGATAACAGGACGGTGCATTACTTTGTTTCTCTGAATTTTCACCTTGGGGAAGTCCCTAGATCTTTGAAGCATTTGCATAGGTACAGCACTCAAGTTACCTCATGCCATCTTTATTCCTTGTTCATGTTCCCAGTAGCTGTGGGAAGGGGGCAATCACATGCTTAACTATTTTTTGTAGCCTCGCCCCCCACTGGAAGAAGTGGAGAACTTGGCTTTTTTGGTGATATTGGATAGAAAGTGTCTTTGTTTGAAAAGGAAGCTTTGACTCTTGAATTTTATCTTTCCTTTCCAACCGGGCATTTCTCTTGTAGAATTTGTATTATTTCATATGACTCCTCAGTGGTCTCTGGGATGTTTTCTTACATTCATCCTTTTGATTAAATGAGAGATCTCATCCTACTGTCTTCTGGTTTTGTGCAAAATTCGGTATTATTAGATCGACTTCAGGAAGAGATCTTTCATGATTCTATCGTGATTCTTTTTATTCTGCCTTTCCATGCCAACAACCACTTGCTCGTTCACTCTCTGTGAGGTTTAGTGGGGTTTACAGTCACCTCTTAGGAAGGTTTCGGATAAAATGACTGGAATTATATCCGTGGTGTTTTTATCCCAGCTCTTCTTTCAGGTTGTAATGCTCCATTGCTTCCTCCTTAGAGCACTGGGAATTTAAAGGTGAGCTTGGCATCTCCAATTTTGACCCTGTTTCCTTTGAGTGCAGTCTCCTGTATTTTGGTAGGTAGAGACCTGGATTCCACTCATTTTAGACCATGGGGTTCAGAATTACACCCAAACTCATTCGGGAGAAACTTCATTGTCAGATATTGAGGACAGGATCTTGCCTTAAAGGCTTCCTCTTTCTGAAAGAGAACACCTATAGACCCCTGGGCACTATCTCCCTGCCATATGGTGGCTGCTCAACCATTGTGAGGTTTTCTCTGCTTCTTTCAGACAGGTTTTGCATCCCATGTAAGGTGTATGGTTTATCTTTCCCCCTCCTTGCATCCTTGTTTGTTGTAAACAGGTCCACTTGTGTTTGTGTTGGTCTGGTAGGTGCAAGAGAGCTACGCAACCAAGCCAGTCCGAAGACTAAGGTCTGACGATGTGTTTTCTCTGTCTCCTTCATTAAGTGGTGTTGGGAGCAAGGTGTACAATGCTATCATTCATCCCTGGATGATGCTATTACTACCTACTAATCTTTATTTCCCATTCTCTTTATGGGAATGACTGGATTTTCTTGAACATATTGACTGTAATTTGAGATGATGAACTAAACTCTGACACAGTGTTGTTTTAGCCTCTGCACCCCTGTGCCAGGCTGTATATGTTACCCGAGTCAGTTCTGTGCTGATACACATTACGTGGGCCTTGGTAATAATGGATTGTTGTTTGACTACTCCTCCTGTCAGTCACTGTGAGTGACTTGGCAGGATTGCACAAAAAGTTACGAAGGAATTTTGACGAGAATTTTTCCAAAGGAGGCATAATGATTGTCAGCTAGTGATTAGATTTTCAGAGAGAATTGGATCGGGGTAATAGACCCTTTGAGTTTTGGATTGCTTAGCTTTCGGAGGAGTTTTGCCGTTTCCGCACTTGCTCGTTTAAAAGATTTCCTCATTTTTTCCAGAGGGTCTCGTTGATTTTTTTACTTTATTCTCCTAATACAGTATTGTGTTCATTATGTTATTCCGTAAAGAGCATGTCCAGATTTATATTTTGCGCATTTTGGTGAACTTAAACGAAGCCAAATATTTCATTCGGTGTTGTTATTTTGGGGCGATCCAATGAACTGTTCGTTCGGTATGGTCAGTACTTAGATGGGTGACCATGAATGAATGCTGGCCCATTACTGACCCTTGCGAGCTACATTCCGGTAGGAGTAGCCATTGGTCATGATGAGCCGTACAAATCAACAGAATATCTGAGCAGTTAATAACGGCTTTTATTTATTTATTTATTTATTTATGCATTAAGGGGGGATTTTGTTGTGCAAGTAATGAGATGTACTCTGTAACAACTAAAGACTATTATTATAATTATGTCCCTTTGATTTAACTTGTATTTTGGTTCGAAATGACGATGTTGTTGCTGCTTAAAGACCCCAGCGTTCCTACGGTTATAATTATGTTGAAGATCGGGCAGTTAAGGTTGGAAAGATGAAAGTAATATGTATAAGTATATGCACAGTATATATATATAACGTATATATATATATATATATATATATATATATATATATATATAATATATATATTTGCTCCAGTTATCTGGAGAAAAATATTTAATTATCGATTTTCGTATACAATATAACTTCTGATATAATAAACAGGCTCTGGTATAATGTGCTTGGGTAAAGATCGTTGCTTGCAATGCAGTTCGTGAGGAGTTTCGATACGTAATCTCACAACAGGTGATTTATTTATATAGAGTGCATAGTATTTTATTCCTGACGGAATCTCTGTTACATATAAAACTAAAACTAAGGATCTTTCATCTTAAGAATAGTAGGATTCTTTCATCATAACTAAATAATATCTAGAGCCCTTCACAATACTATCAGGAATACCAGTCTTTTTTTTTTTTTCTTCTTTACTGTCATTGATACCAGGACATTCCATCTCGGCTGGTAATCGTATCAGGGGTTTTTCTTCTTGACGGTTAAAGATGCAAGGACGTTTTAATCTTAACTGTTGATAATACGACGGTTCTTTCAGCTTACTCGTATACATCCGGGGGGTCTTTCATCTTAACGGCAGAACTGTCTTATTGGTGGCGTTGTGTCAGTTGATGGTAACAAGTTTAAAAGAGTTTGGAATACTAGTTGATGGTTCAAATTTTCACATGGAATTTTGTGAAGTATTCGTTTATCTCTTGCTGTTTATTTCTCTATTTTGCTACAGTTTTATTTTTCACTTAGGCCTATAGTCATTCTGTCTCGTTGAAGCCACCTTACCGAGTAGGCCTAACAGGATTTTTTGAGTTGTTGGTTATCCAAATGAGTGTTTGCGTGTTATTGTAAAAATATTAAAAATAAATCACACATACTTGCGCATATATTTATGTACGGAGTATTTAACGATGAAATGTATCTGATAGGAGTGTTTGGGGATATTTTCGTAACCGGTATGTATTTTTTGCACGTTGGTATGTGTCCGTGTGTGTGCATGTGTTTGTGAACAATTGCAGCAGAGAAACTGGAGGCTGAGTTCTGAAGTCAATACACATCTTATCCAACGGTTTATTATGATGGTCACAATAATTAATTTAAATATACAATATATGACATTTAGACAGTGATGTTACAGAAATATATACATACATTATTTACAGTGAACTTATAACATCTATGGAAGAATACATAATGATAGTGATTTTAGGGGGACAGCGGGGAGTAAGGGTCACCATTGTTTTGATGAACAGTGAACAGTTAAGGTGCTTGCAACGTATGTATGTAATTATATATATATATATATATATATATATATATATATATTATATATATATATATATATATATATATATATATATATATATATATATATATATATATATATATATAGTTTCATATGTATGTGTTTGCATCGTTGATATTATTTCGTGTGCATATGTCATGTGTGTAGAAAACAAAACGTGACAAAATTGAATGCATATAGGCCTATTTGAGAAGCTTCATTACTGTTTATCGTGACATCTCATATTTGTGAACTTGTTAGCCTGGAGGAAAACTTATCCTGTTTATGGTATAATTCTTTGTGTTTTGGTATAAGGGAATTTAAGTACGTTGCCAAATAAAAAAAAGAAAACAATATCTTTCACTGTAAAGTTTGGTGTTTCAGTAACTCGCTTGGAAGTTCATGAGTCTAGGTTATGCATGTGGCGTGCATAACGGCCTTCAATTTTCATTACGCTGTCGTGAAGGTGAACTGGACTGTTACCCGGAGAAGGATACCTTTCTGAATGTTGCAATCGTAAGTTTTGAATATCAAATGTTAAATATTGAATAGTCAGTCGTTGGTAAACGGTAGTACGTTGTTTCGATTAGTTTGTTTTAGTCTAGGTCTAACGGCGGGCGGAGACGTAACCGTTGGGAGGAAATTTCTTTTTGCCGTGTGTAACAGTTAACCCGAGAGAAACCCGAGATGAAGCGCTGACGGCCAGGGGCAGGTCGGTAGGTGTGGCCCTCAGGGGTCGCCCTCGGGCCGGTCTCACGCTCGTAGCTCACGCCCAACATGCAATCCCTTTACTGTGTGCCTCTTACCTCCTCCTCCTCCTCTTCCTCCTCCTCTCAACCCCTCTTCGCCTATCTACCTATCTACCCTTTCACTCGATTACTCCACGGTAACTACGGACCGGGCAGCTTCGCTTCGATTCTACTTTCTTGTCCGATAGCGAAGACATCGTCCTGTCTTCCCGTCTGTTGCTTTCGCCTGGTGGGTTACCAAACCCTCGATTTCAGGCGGTGTTCAGTCGGGTTATCGGGTTTATTTTGCCTTCTTTATCCACTATCATGTTCTGTTGTCTTAGAAGTTAAAATTATGATAAAAATGAATGTACATATATTTGTGTTATGTGGGTAAATATGTATATGTATATATGTATGTATGTACAGTAGGATCCACAGTAATATACTTG
>NC_089761.1:30485643-30515643 GCF_040412425.1 Macrobrachium rosenbergii | reverse complement strand
TATTTGATTCGTAAAGATATGCATAATGTGAACACAAGTTTATATTTAGCTGACAACATGGACGCGGCGTTGAACCGATACGAACAATTTCCTTTAGAGCGTTCTTCCAAGGTCGGGCTCGCTAGAACTACACATAGGAACATAGAACACAGACACAGTATAATCTCTGTTATAAGGTAGGGGATGTTGACACCCCGCGGCCACCATGGGAGATTCCTCTGGTTTTCCATATATAAATATCTATATTTTAACCTTTTTTTTTTTTTACTATTGTTTTTCTTCAGTCGGCATCTTCGTAGTTACCTCTACCGGGGAGAGGGAACAAGAAGATGGCCTCAGAGAGAGAAGTAGAAGATGAAGAAGAAGAATCGCGGGTAGAATCTTTTGGGAGGGCAGCGATAGAGTTTACACAACGTGAGGATTCTCTCCACGATTTTTTTTTTTTTTTTTTACGATCTAGGATATCGGTGCACAAAAAAAAAAAAAAGAGTATGGAGAGCGAGAGACAGACAGACAGACAGACAGAGTCATGATTGACCTGCTCAGATTCATTTTCCTCCCTGCAGGCGTATTATTGTCTTCTTTCTTTCTTTCTTTGTGTTTATTCTTATTTATTTTTTTCTTATGTTTACTCACTGTCTTTTCTGTGAGGCTTCACATTGCCTTTACACCTTGTCGAATGTTTCGGTGACAATGACGACATTTTTATTTTCTTTTTTTTTTTTTGTTTTTTGTTTCCAGGACTTCGTTTTCTTGAGATATCCTGCCCGTATGTTCTGTTTGTGCTCAGCTGTTCATTGCATTTGTAAGATTTCAGAATATTTTCACCTGTTATACGTTATTGTACGTTATTTTTCCTTTGCTATGCTTCTCGCAGCTTAATTTTATCAGAGCATTGTCACCCGCGATACGTACATTTTTCCATTTTTTATTTTATCTTTTTCCACTTTTTAATTTATCTACTCGTACAGACTGTCGAAAGATATCCGCAACGCAGGCACAGAATTGCGGAGATACTGTAAACTTTTACGTAATTGCGTGAATCTGACTTTCATTCTTTCCTTCTTTCTGTTTTCCTCTTTTTTTCCTCCTTTCCTTCTTTCTTTTTTCCTCTTTTTTTTTTTCCTCTCCCTGTATTGCTGTCTTTGTGGTCACGGACTTTGGCGGTTTCGTCAATTCTGGCGGCAAGATTCACCATCAATAAAACACGCCGCTATAAACTCTTAAAACTCACTACTCTCCCCTTCTCTCTCTCTCTCTCTCCACCACCCCTCCCTCACCTCTTTCTTCTCGGCTCCCTCCCTCCATCCCTTACCCTTCCCCCTCCCCTCCCCGTATAAAACACAAATCACTTCAGGGCACCCAGTTTCATCCTCTCCCAACACTCATTAAAACATTTACAGCCACTTTTATGATGTACAGGAGAACGATGCGATAAACCTCGGATCGCTCGCAAGCTCTCTCGCTCTTTCTCTCTCTCTCTCTCTCTCTATCTCTCTATCTCTCTCTCTCTCTTTCTCTTTCTCGAACTCGAAAAAAATTCTCAATTTTTATTTTCACTTTTTTTTTTCTTTTCTCGTTTACATCCCTTGTGCTGTCTTCAGGTATCACGTGGCTCCGATTTTATTATCACGTTTTCCCTTTCGTATCCTCCCGTCTTCCATTCCACCCTTTCTCTTTCACTTCGTTTCTGCCTGCTTGCCCCTTCGTCTGCATCTTCAGAATGTCCACTCTCATTTCGAACGTTTTTTTTTTTGTGTGTGTGTGTGAACGTTTCATCTCCCGACGTTTCAAACGTTTTGCAGATAAAGTTTCCCCTTCTTTTCCTTCACAAGAGTTCACGGAACGTTTTTTGATCCAGCAACTACGTTTGAGCGCGTTCTTTTGGTCTCGGCGCCTTCGATTATTCCAGAGAGATTTTCTTATGTTCTGGTTATTTTCTGGTACTCCAAGACATCGTCATCTCGTTACTTTATGAACAATCAGACACTACCTCTAGGTATATCACACGATGCCGGTTGGAGAGAGGTCTGTGATGCCATACATTCGAGGCCAAAAAAAAAAAAAATAATGATAATAAAACAATTATGTCAGGTTCAGAGGCGTTTGAGAAGACGTCACCGTTGAAAGCAGGGAGAAGTGATTGATATTTTATCAATAGTCATGTTATAAAATCATCACAGCAGCGAATCGTGTCCGTAGGCGCAGTTTTCAATTTATCACTGGATAATTTTCAGAATTCGAACGAACCGAGGTTATGTCACTGCTTTGTTTGTTTTTTGTTTTTTCCGTCTGTAAAAATCATTTTTGAAAGTTCTTTCGTCATACGTTTTCGCTCGTTCTTTTCTTCGGAACGGGTAAAATAATTGGATATTGCCTTGCTTGCTCTATCTCTATAAAAGAGACGAACATGAGAGAGGCAGGTTCTCCGTTATTACATTTGCCAGCTGGAACATCCTGGAATATCCTGGAACATCGTTTTCCGTAACGTCGTCAGATCAGAGGAGGAAAAACTGACGATTTTGAATTTCCCCCCTGTTTCCCCCCACCCGGGAGGGGAGGGGAAGGGGGTGTGGTGGTGGTGGTGTCCCGGACAGCTGCTGCTGCTGCTGTTCTCCCTCCCCCCCTCTTTTAGGAGCCCGGGGGCGGAGGCGGGGAGACGGAGACGGAGACGCCCGGCGTCGTAGGACTCCTCGGTGGTGGCAGGTAACACGGTAAGACGCCTCTGGTGACGTCACAGGAGAGCAGGTCTCGCGATCTCTGACGTCATCAGAGGTCAGCTTCATGTCACCACACCAGGCCCTCATTTACCTGGTGGTCGAAATTGCCGCTCTGGCCTGGAAAGGGAGAGACAAAGAGTCACGTGAGATAAAAGGGCAAAGAAGAGCAGAGGAGCTTTTTAATAATTATTGTATATGTACGATAACAAAAGTGATTTACACATTTCGTGAGATAAAAGAGCAAAGAAGCTTTTTAATAATTATGTACGATAACAAAAGCAATTCACACATTTCGAAGTCAGATCCTAAAACTCATAAGTTTTTTTCCTCGTAAGGAAATCTCCTTCATAGAAAGCATTCACTTCCTGTCCTTAGAAATAAATGAAACTTTTCAGTGCATTCTTGGCATATGAAAATAAGGCGCTCAGAAGAATATTAGGAATTAATTGGAGGGATAGGATATCAAATGACATTTGTAAGAGAATTAACGGTGGTGCAACCGGTCGATGAGTACGTTAGGTTCTCATGGTGGAAGTGGCTAGACCATGTGTATAGAAGACAGGGAATAGTACGGGATACACCAGGGTGGGCTGCCCTTGGTAGAAGAGGTAGAGGTAGGCCAAAGGAGACGAGGTTGAGGACAATGAGGCGGGAAGCAGGAGATGAGTGTTGGGGAGATCTTTAGGAGTTAGCCCAGGACAGAATGTGCCACAGGAAATGAATGATTGGTTGATTGATTGATTTCAGTGCATTTAAACGAAAAATGTTGAAGTGTTTCTTTGGTAGGTACATATTTTTCTTAGGAAGCACTAACTTCCTGTTCTCTAAAAACAATGAAGCTTCTCAACACATTTAAATGGAAAATTTGGAGTAATATCTTCATTTCAAAACTTGTCAGTCTAAGTATCTAAAGTTACTGTACACTGTACGCTGTAGATTAAGACATTGTGTATGACTTACAGATATAATGTTTGTGTTGAGGTGGATGTTTGAATGATTGTTACAGGTGGGACAGTTACTGAAATGTAATATGAATGTACAATTTTTGGGCGTAAACCATGATTACACACACATGTATATATATATATATATATATATATATATATATATATATATATATATATATATATATATATATATATATATATATATATATAATGTGCAATCGTGCTTGCGCGCTTGTATAACTGTGAATGCACTATGACCACAACACTGCTAAAATTCGCCATCCCAATGAGAAATACATTGCTTCACGTCTTGAGGTAGTTGTCACAAAAAAAAGGAAAGTGTCGGGGGTGGGGAGGGGGCCGGTGTTGGATGCCTTCTTCGTCCCGAGGTTCATTCCCTTCAGCGTATGTTTATCGCCCTCTTCAATGAAGGGCTTATGGGCATGAGGATGCTAATTTCGGTAATGGGAAAGTGTTCCGAGATGTGAAGTACAAGTGCGCGTGAGGGATGTTAAGCCGTTGTAACCGGAGAGCGGATATGAGAACTCCGAGGAAGATGTCGTCGCTGAGTGTGTTTGCAACTTTGGGTAATGCAGCGTGAGTTGTGTATGTGTGTTTGTGTGAGTGAGTGAGTCTGCGAAGCTACCGCAGAGAGAGAGAGAGAGAGAGAGAGAGAGAGAGAGAGAGAGAGAGAGAGAGAGAGAGAGAGAGAGAGAGAGGATGAGATTTGTTCAAGTTATATTTTTTAAAAGGACGAAAAGAGAGAGAAGTTTTCAAGTCATATATTTTGAAAAATGAGAGAGAGAGAGAGAGAGAGAGAGAGAGAGAGAGAGAGAGAGAGAGAGAGAGAGAGAGAGAGAGAGAGAGAGAGAGAAGGGGGGGGATGAGATTTGTTCAAGTTATATTATTTAGAATAATGAAAAGAGAGAGAGAAGTTTTCAAGTCATATATTCTGAAAAAAGAGAGAGCGAGAGAGAGAGAGAGAGAGAGAGAGAGAGAGAGAGAGAGAGAGAGAGAGAGAGCATGGGGTTATCCTTGTAATAGAATTTGAAAAAATGTTTTTCTTTTAGTACAGTTCCGATGTTTTATCGTGACAAGCAACTTAATTAGCTACTGCAATAGTAGGAGCAAACTTTACTGTCGAATTCCTCCCCCCGTCTTGCCACTGTATAGTGTATTTAAGTCTTGACACTACGTTTTGGGTGTTCATTGTGATGATAATTAATCTAGAGCAAATTCTTAAAGATATGAATAACTTTTTAAACTTCACAATATATTAGACTGGTTTACTTTATTTTTCAACTAGCAGATAGTTCAGCCTGATGATATTTTCACTTAAAATGTCAGCTTTCAAATTGGAAAGAGAGAAATTATCACAGAAAACTACTGACGGATGAAAATTCTCATAAGGAATGAAGAAGCGACATTTTAGACTTGGTGTTATGCTGTGGAGCAAGATCTACAGAGTAGCACGTTTTCTCACATCTTGTTGTAAAGAAGAGCGCCGCTCACGACACTTCTCAGAGCGACAAGTCTTAAATTTCAGTACACGAGAAATAAAGATGTAGAATATGAAACATACTTTGTACACGGCGAAGCATATAGCCTTTAGCAAACTGTGCCAAGGTCTCGGATATAGGGCCAAGGTTTAACACAACAGCGGGGAGAGAAATAACACGAAATCGGATGAAACGCTTCGTGTTGTAAAACGAAATAAGTAACAGTCATAGAAAAAAAAATAAAGAAGAAAGAAACACTAGGAAACCAGTTGGAAGACATTCTAGTACATAATAAAATTTCATAGACACGGATTCATTTAAGAAGGGAATAAAAGAAGAATTACCGGGAAACCTGATGGAACATATGCAGTACACAATGAAATATCTGAGGCTTGGAGCCATTTTACAAGACTTAAAATATGCACTTGGAAACCAGTTGAGAAATATGCAGTAAACCTTGAAATATCTTGGGCTTGGGGCCATTTTAGAAAACACTTTAAAAGGAATACTGGGAGACCATATACAGTACACAGTTTAATATCTTAGACATGGAGCCATTTGAGAAAAGACTAAAAACAAATGATTGAAAAATCAGTTGAAACATACGTAGTAAACTGAGCAGTATTTCAGACACATGGGTTTGCACAAGGAAAAAAAAAGCCTGAACAAGAAATAAGAAACGTATGATAAGATAAATGAAACATGCTGTAAGTAATGGAAAGACAGATGATAAAAAAATCAAATAGATGACGGGCATGAGAGGGAGGAAACCATGCGACGATGAAGAACGGAAGAATTGTATATATTTAGATAATTAATTGGGAAAGAAAAATGCCAGTGAATGCCGCAATAACTCTCGTAAACAGAGGACGGCGTCAGAGAGTGGTAGTAACTCATAAATGACTGTCATGCAAAAAATGGAAATGTATCGCTCTTTCCTGACGAGAAAAAGAAATGAGCTCTGATAAGGAAAAGTAGCTTCATAAATTAGTGTCAAGCAACAAATGCAAATGTATTGTACCGGTTGTTCTTCTCGAGAGATCAGTTTTATGTCCTGAAAAAATACGAGCCTTCATAAAGAAACCTGTAGCACAAATCATTGCAATGCAATAGCAAGTTTTTTCAGTTGGCTCTAACGAAGAATTAGACAAACGTCGTAGATTTCAGTTTTAATGATCTGTTAGCGAATACCTCACAGTGCGGGCAGTGCACCTCACGTGTTGCACAGTAGGCATTACTTTAGGGTCTTTGCAGCGTCCCGTCGACCCCTAGCTGCAGCCTCTTTCATTCCTTTTACCGTACCTCCGTTCATATCCTCTTTTATCCATCTGACTTTCCACCCTCTACCAGCAGTTTTCACATTGCAGCTGCGAGGTTTTCCTGCTGTTACACCTTTCAAACCTTGTCTTACTGTCAGTTTTCCTTTCAGCGCTGAATGACCTCATAGGTCCCAGTACTTGGATGGCCGTCGGCCTAAATTCAATATATTCTATTCTATAAGCGAATATGACGTTACGGAAGTCATGCAAGCGACAATGCAAATGCGCAGGGTGTCACAGAAGAAAAAAAAAATAAATAAAAGGAAGGGCGAAGAGGAAAAAGAGGAGAAGAAGAGGAAAAGAAGAAATGAGTGTTTATCGAAGAAAAGGAAAAAGAAGAAAGGAGTGTTTATCATGCTATTATCCTGGGACTACCTTGCCCCTTCTTTATGCCTCCAGGTACTGACCGCCATGAGCCATGATCATGCCCTCGGGAGACGATCTCTGGGACAAGGAGAGCATGTCGGGTGGTTGGCTCATGAAGTGGCCCGACTCGCTGACGGGCGGCGCCCCCAGCCCGCCCAGGCCCGGGAAGTCGCTCATGGGCCCGCCCGGCGGTAGTGGCTGTTCCATGGCAGGAGGTAGACCTGCAAAAGGCGGAGGGTGTCATTAAGGAGGATAATTGTTATGGCTTATCGTTTTTAGTGGCAGAAAAGAACAAGTTCAAAGGGTCGTTCAATTGATTTTCCGTTAGGAAAAGACGAGGAACAGAGAATGGTATCTATGTTGCATAATGAATAAATGAGTAAGTTAACAGATTAATTAGTCAATAAATTAATAAATGAATGGATAAATGAATGAATAAATCGCTGAGTGAGCACATTCTGCATTAAGAAGCGATTGATTTATTTGTCAGACGTTACAGTTTTAGAGTACGTTTAGGCTCGCTACAGAAATCCATTGATGTTGTGCATTTTAATGTTAATTTTGTTGATGTTGAGTTTTTCTTCCTTAATATTTTGTCCGGATTATGATCGGAAAAAATCGGAATAAATCGGTTTGTGCTTAGATATAATTGGTCATATCGGGAATAACCCCTACCCTTGCTGCACAAGTTTAAACACGATTTGATAATACAAACTGGCGTCACAAATTTTCTGGATCTGCGCTGGCGAAAAGGACGTCTTCTTTAGATCAAACCTGAACTTGTATCTCTGTGACTAACTTAATGTCGTTATTAAAAAGGGATTCAGTGGTTTTCTTGCGGTATTAATTTGCCTTAGGAAACTACAGTAGATGTGTAGGAAAATTTCTGGTATATAAGTGGTATAGTCTGTCAGAATTAGGAAGATACATGTATTTGCAAGCTAGATCCAGTATCCCGTGTTATGTCACTCCCGGCCTTTAATAAATCCTGCCTTCGTTTTTTCCAAGAATATTCGAACCAGTTCTAGTAAATATGCTACACTTTGCGCCTTCTAAAAACGCAGCAAAATCTCCGGAAAGCCTGTCATTTGAAGAAAGATAGATTTTATATTGAAAAAGGTGATATGCCACTCTGTGACTGAACCCAAAGAATTACTTTTGATTGTAACTTAATTCATTAGCAGTTCAAATGTTTTCCTTTTGAATGAACGTGACTTCTGTTATTCAATTGTTTTCCTTTGGAATTAACGTAACTTCTGTTATTCAGTTTTTTTTACGTAACTTCTGTTATTCAGTTTTTTTTACGTAACTTCTGTTATTCAGTTGTTTCCTTTTGAATTTTCGCAACTTCTGTTACTCAATCGTTTTCCTTTTGTACTGACGTAACTTAAGTCAATCAGTAGTTTTCCTTTTTAATCAACGTAACTTCTGTTATTTAGTTGTTTTTCTTGTTAATTAACGTAACCTCTGTTATTCAGTTGTTTTCCTTTTGAACTGACGTAACTTATGTTACTTAATAGTTTTCCTTTTGAAATAAAGTAACTTCTGTCACTCAGTTGTTTTCCTTTTCAATCAACGTAACTTCTGTTACTCAATTGTTTTCCTTTTGAACTAACGTAACTTCTGTTACCTAATTGTTTTCCTTTTGAATTAAAGTAACTTCTGTTATGCAATTGTTTCCCTTTTCACTCAACGTAACTTCTGTTACTTAGTTGTTTTTTCTTTAGAATTAACGTAACATATATTACCAAGAGACGCTCATTCTGTCGTAATCAGTTAATCTGGGCGAGTATCTCTCAGATCGGTCGCGCGATCTTGAAGCGTGACCCGACCACCGACTTACCATGAGGGAAGGTCATGCCTGGGGGAGGGGGAGGCCCCTGGCCCGGGAAGAAATCGTGGAAGCCCTGGGGCCCGTAGGCGAAAGCGTCTCCGTAGTACGGGTATCCGTCCTCCATGCTCGGGGACATGCGCATGCCCCTGATCTTCCTCGGGTTGCCGAAGAGGTGCGCGCGCATGCCCATCGAAGTGAGCTGTTTCATGCGGCGTTCCTTACTCCGCTTGTTCTGGAACCATACCTGGAAAGGAGGACTGTGTCAGTCGGGGAGATTTTTTAATGAGAGGGTCGATTATTATTATTATTATTATTATTATTATTATTATTATTATTATTATTATTATTATTATTATTATTATTATATTTACGAGAGAGGAGAGTTGGGTATTGGTGCACACAGATTTATATATGTATATACAGTATATGTATATATAACATATATATATATATATATATATATATATATATATATATATATATATATATATATATATATATATATATATATAAATATGTACTTAAATTTCCAGTTACATTTACATAAAAAAATGGTGCATTTACCGTTTCATAGTCTTCTATAAACACGTAAACCCCTAAGAAAAAAAATCACCGAAATGAAATAAAACTCTTTTGAAGCAAACTCAGGATTCGGTACGTCTTGTATTCTGGTTGACAAAAGATTTCGTGTGGCAGTTGGATCACATAGGAAGCCATATGCCATCCATCCTGCTGACCATATGTTTTGGAATGTGTGGAATGACAAAAGAAAAAAAAAAATTCTCGGTTTCCTGGACGTCATTGTAATGATGGATTAAATCTGTGACGTTAAAATAATGGTTTTGTAAATTTCTGAGGCTTTTATGATGATGATGATGATGATGATGATGATGATGCACCTACTCTCATATTCTCTTTCTTCCATCTTACTTTCCTCAACCCTCTCCTAACAATTGATTCATGGTGCAATTGCTTTGAGGTTTTCCTCCTGTTACACCTTTCATACCTTTTGCTGTCAATTTCCATTGTAGCGCCGAATGACCTCATCGGTCCCAGTGCTTGGCCTTAGGCCTACGTTCTATATTCAATTCAATAAAAGTATGTATGCATGAATGTTTTTCACTGAGACAGGTAAATGATGATGTAATGTGTCTGCGATTGTGCACGCACGGATGTGTGCGAATGATGTTTGCCATGGCAGACTGAGCAAATCAATTGTCCGTGCTTTCGAACTATGTCCCCCCCCACCCGAAATCTGGGTCGATATCATTTCTCACCGCCGCCGCCGTCAGGACGCAAATTCTTGAGATGTATGGTAGTATTGCACCAGCACTGGTTTTTTTTGCCATGCCTCTAGGTTAGGTTAAGTTAGGTAGGTTAGTTGGGTCAGGTTAGGTTAGGTTAGGTAGGATTGGTAGGTTAGGTTAGGTAGGTTTGGTTAGGTTAGGTTGGGTTAGGTTAGGTAGGTTAGGTTGGGTTAGGTAGATTAGGTTAGGTTAGGTTGGGTTAGGTTAGGTTAGGTTAGGTTAGGTCAGGTTAGGTCATAATAATAACTTTGGAGTTATTTGTGTGTTGTAAACATAATGAGATTATTTTCAAGAAAGTTCTATGGTCAGTTTTTAAGATATGGCGTCCCTCTTTTTTTCGGGGAAAGATCCCGGTACTGGGTTACATCTCGGGAAAATGCCGTCGGGACGTTGTGTCGTCCCTAAAATTGCTCAGGTCTGGTCTCGAATTCCTGGATACCTGAACGTCCTGCGTTACAAGACCTGGCTCCTGTACCTGCGCTGTTACGTGGGTCATAAAGTCTCCTCGTGCAGGCCCGAGCTACGCTTAGTTATTACCTGCTGCATATCAAACAGAATTAGCTAATGATGGATGAAAACGTGAACCACAAAAAATAATAAAAAAAAAAAAAGCCTCGTTCCCGATAACTTCGGGATGGGAGATTCCGTCTCCGCGGAAAGAGCGAGGCTGCCATTGGTCAACGCGGGATGTTCGTCCACTCATCAAGCTTCCTTTGCGGGAGCCATGGCTTGGCATGACCCTGGTATGTGCGCTTCTCTTTACCGCCGTGGTATCGATGACTTTGAAGGTAGTCAGTCCCATAGGGACGGTGGAAGACTAGGGTTTTTTTTTTTTTTTTTTGCAGGTGTTTGAGATTCTTAAAGCTTGCTTCAGAGGGGAAATAATGTTACGGTTATAGGTTTCATGTCTCTCTCTCTCTCTCTCTCTCTCTCTCTCTCTCTCTCTCTCTCTCCAGCTATCATTTCCAAATCTCCGTGCCAAGGGATACAGGTCTAACATATTGTATTAATATCACACGTATAAATGTGTTTTTACTTTTTGTGGAAGGCCTCATTTTATTTGACATACGAAGGTCAAAGTGAATGGTTTGTCAAGAAGTGTTGTGGTAAACCATATTATTAATTTTCTCAAGAAGCTAAAAGTTGTACAGTAGTGTGATGACGCATAAAGTGGGTGTGAAAATGTTCAGGAACCTTGCTCCCAGTAATCTATAACTGATACAATGTGTAATATATACATACAATATATATATACATATATATCTTCATCTTTCGAATGTGTGGACATCTTCTGCGTATAGAATTGGAAATCTGTTTTTAATATTTAGTTTTCAAAAATGTTTTCGTTGATATATATTTATTATTGTGTCCTCACCAGCAAGTCGTTTCTCACAAAGGAGAAAATGTGATAATGAAGCAAGACATTATTCATTACTACATTCATACTATAACTGATGCATTGTAGAGCCTCCTGTATCTCATTATCATCATCATCATCATCATCATCATCACTGCGGTCTGTATTATCATTAGCAGTAATAGGATTCGTCATTATCATCATCATCATCATCATCGCCAAGAGGGTTAATACTAACACTGTGTAATGTCACATCCACATTCAGTAGTCCACACTTTTGTCGGACAGACCACATCCTGCAAACATTCCTCCTCCAAGTGAGCTTCCTGCTTCTTCCTATGTCCCTCTCCTTCCTCTCTCCTCCAGTCCTGCCCTCCCCGCTTCCTCGAGGGCAAGATAGGACTGCGAGGTAGGATCCGTCTCGTCACGTGACTTGTGGCAATATTGACACTCAAATTACTCCCTTAATTATTATGCTAATGAAGTTCACACCATCTTCCTGTGATTAGAGCGCACCGACCCCCTCTATATCTCTCTCCACTTTCCTCCTCCACCTCCTCCTCCTCCTCCTCCTCTACACACATTTGAGATGGCGCCTTCGAGGATGATCTATGACTTACGAGGACAGTAATCATATTCGTAATCATACTCATTTGGTTAGTTATAACTCCCTGGCAGATTTCGGTTCCCCGACAGAGCCACCGTGCGCGCCTTGATTAGAGGGCCGGGCGCGAACGTTCGCTGCGCCCAAAACGTTTGGTTTGGAAAGGAGTGTTAGAAATAGCTCGAAGATATGTACTAATGATGTTTCGAGTGCCAGCGTTGTCTCCACCAAGGGTGGTGGTGGTATGCGAGGCAGGGTATCGATGCCCCGGGCATTAGAAAGGCAGGGGAAAGATGCTGGCTTTAGTATTTTTGGCAATTTGAAGGGTCGCTCATATTGAACTGGAAGTGGTATAGCGATTGGAGTTACGGGCACGTATGGGCATTTGATACAAAAACTGATTATGCTGGTAAGGTTTGGTGAATCTTAGTTATAACTTGTGCAGGTTACGTTTGAAAATGGATTTAAAGTCTTGTAATGCCCATATTACAATTAATTTATTGGTATATTTTCCACTTAGGGCTCACTGTAATTTTGAGTTTGGACACATGATAGTAATATTTTGCGTCTAGGTAACTTGTCAAATCTGTGGACAGAGATAATTAACCGAACTGTTTCGCTTGGTTGTTTAGAGATTATATTCCTTGCTTCGCTTTTAGTACCAGGAATGTAAATTTGGAAATAGGACTCCTGTTGTATTTAAAAAAAAAAAATTAATCTCATGGTCCTTCAGAAATATTGTTAGGTCAAGCTGACTTTGTGCCAGAACGGCTCTTATTACGTAATTTTGGGGATTGATTAGAGATGACGGACACCCTCCCCCCTCCCCAGAAGTGGAAGAGTGCCTCAAAGGAAAGGGATGGGAGGAGGGGCGAAAAGACAGATATGAGGTTATGTGTTTGTGTATATACCTTTTACCTCGTTTCTGCAGTGAAGTCGGCGTGTTATATTTGTTGCATAAATGCACAGTTGAATTAAATTAATAAGAAATTACTGTTACATACAACCTCCTTTTATACAAGAACATAACTTTTCGCGTTATTTATTTTTAATTTGTTAACGGAAGGGTATTATCACGGGCATGTTCTTAGGTCGAATTATCTCTTGATTGAAAAGTAAATCTATTAATGGCTGTATTTGTTGTTGGTTCAGCTGCTACACGTCGAATGTTACTATATATGTCATTGTTGTGGCTGCATAGAATTTTTTTAAGGTAGAGTGGTAAAGGCAAGAGGCGCATGGGGCGGGAGGGTAGGGGAAGTTGTTGGAGGGTGGGGGAGGCTTTTGCAGGGATCGGTTAATGAGGGGGAGGGAGGGGGTAGGGGAAGGTTGTTAAGGGTGGGGCGGGGGATTTTGCAGGGATCTGTTAATGGGCAGGAGGGGGAGGAGGGAATGTGAGTTTGTGGGCTTACCGCTAAGGTGGGGATGGGGAAAGAAGAAGGGGAAGGGGGGATTTCACACCCCTCGTGGTTAACAAAGTGATATCTATTACCCGCCATCACAGAACAGAGAAAAATGCGACTCTACACCTGAGTCTGGGGTAGGCAACCGCACAACTCCTTCGGGGATCGCCTTTCCTCTTACGTTATTGTATCGCTCTGTGCATCTTCCCGTTTTGACGGCTGTGCTCGTGCTGTTGTTGTTTTTTTTTCGTTTTTTTCGTTTCCTGCCTCTTTTTTATTTATTTTTTTTGAATTGGCGTCGCAGAATCTGTCCGTCGGAGGAGGAGAAAGCTTTCCCGTCGGAGGAGAAGCTTTCCCGTCGGAGGAGGAGAAGCTTTCCCGGCGCAGGAGGAGAAGCTTTCCCGTCGGAGGAGGAGAAGCTTTCCCGGTGCAGGAGGAGAAGCTTTCCCGGCGCAGGAGGAGAAGCTTTCCCGGCGCAGGAGGAGAAGCTTTCCCGGCGCAGGAGGAGAAGCTTTCCCGTCGGAGGAGGAGAAGCTCTCCCGTCGCAGGAGAAGAGGCTTGTGTGATGTCTTTGCCCTAATGAAGTGTGAAGGGCAGTAGTAGGTTGGATTGTGACGGCGTTTGATGGTCCTGTTGTCACTTGCCAATTGATTCTGGTTGCTAAGATTTCTAGCGGAGTTGCTGTTATCGCTAGAATTGATTTTGGTTTCTAAGTTTTGCAGCAGAGATGCTGTTATCACTAGAATTGTTTAAGGTTTCTGAGCTTTCTAGCGGAGATGCTGTTATCACTAGAATTGTTTATGATTTCTAAGTTTTCTAGCGGAGATGCTGTTATCTGTAGGTTTTGCGTATGGTTAGGGTCGGACGTAGCGATTAGGATAAGTATGACGTTGGTTGTCGTGGGTTCAAGTCCAATAACATTTTATATTCTTCAGGGGACAGAGCTTAGTTCCTTTTCTTCACTTCACAAAAAACAAGGACATGCCTGTGGCAATTATACTATTCAAGGGTGAGGGGCATTGCTTAATTCCGTCTCTTCATCCCCGGCCAAAGCACATGACAGTGGCAATTATACTCTTTAAGGGACAGGGGTCATTATTTAATTCCGTCTCTTCGCGCCCCCCCCCAAAAAAAAAAAAAAAAAAAGGTCATGACATTGGCAAATATCAAACATGATATGACGAATGTCCACAGAAAAAGAAGTGTAATAATAAAGTCTAACTAACCTGAACAATATCTTTACGTAATTTTTCTATCAAAGAATACACATCATCATCTTTTAAAGTTCATTATGAGAAAATCCAAACAGCTTCAGATCTTGATCTCCCTGTGATGACATCCAGTTTGGTCATGACCTTAGAGAGGTGCTGGTCTTCTCTCTCTCTCTCTCTCTCTCTCTCTCTCTCTCTCTCTCTCTCTCTCTACATTGCCTAGCACTTGAAAGTACGTAATAATGTGGTCGACGATTGCTAGGGGCGGATGAAAGCGAGATCGATTTAATGTCAATTTCTTATATTTTTATTTATTGTGTTGTTGGTTTATTAGATTATTGAGGGATTACAGTTTCAGACAGTTTTTGTAATGTAGTGGTATTCGGTACCTTTTAATGTAGCTAATACCAGTCTTCCAGTGCAGTTTTTATTACCATTCAGTGATCTCGTATTCTTTCGTAATATTCATAATATTATTCTTTCATAATATTCTTTCATAATATTGTTTTTTTTTTTACATTGCCTTGTGTTCAGTAGGACTCGTTAAAGAATATTATAAGAATTTTATTATATGCTAGTGTTCACTTAAGTCTTACGGCAGAAAAACTATACCGTATTTCAAACCCCTCATAATTCCAAAGTTTCTTTGAAGTACTTCAACTAACCTGTATATTTTTCCGGAAAATCATTAATCTTTAAATATCTGTGGTGCAAAGGAAGGAACATTGTATTGAATGTCATTGAGCGATCCAGGTACCCAGAAAAAGCTGTGTATGGCAGTCAGAAGAAACGGAAAATATCCACCTTGGATTTTCCGAAATACCGAGGAGTAAATTGCAAACTGTATAGGCCTATACATTAATTCGTCACGGAGATGAAGTGAAAATACGATTATGTTTTGGGGCTGATTCACATTATAACATCACGTCACCGACACATCACGTCACGTCAGAGTACGTGAGAATTTCTGACGTAATCAAATGGACTAGTTCACACCATCACGTCACGTCACCATCAAGCACACGGCATCCACCGTCGCGTCACGACACGTTTTCTTGGAAAGAATATTTTGACGTGACGTGACGTGACGGTGCTTATGCAAGTTTCTTAACGCTAAATCTGTGCGTCGCTGAATGATGGGCACGAACTGAACGGGATTGTGATGGATAGTGTGAATACAAGGCACGGCTGATGTCGGGACGGTGACGTGACGTGACGTGTAGGTGACGTGATGGTATAATGTGAATCAGCCTCTAATGGGATGCTGATTAAAAATAACGAATGATGCGTTTTGTACCATTCTTAATAGTGGTATACCAGTCTGATATATTTCGTATATGCCGTGATTTAATAAGTGAACGAATAATGAAGAACCTACACGATAAGAAATTGGTATTTGTTCATTAGAACCAAAAGGTTTCGTATGTAATCAAATAACCTGTGTAATATATATATATATATATATATATATATATATATATATATATATATATATAGTTATATATATATATATATATATATATATATATATGTTATATGCATGTATATATACATATACATATATATACACATATAGATATATATATACATATACATATATATGTATATATAGATATATATTATATATATTATATGTATATATATAATGTGTATGTGTATGTATGTAACATGTATGTATGTATGTATGTATGTATGTATGTATGTATGTATGTATGTATGTATGTATGTATGTATACCTAACAGCAAAAATGCGAAAACGCCAGCATTATTTAAGATAACACCAAATGTCCGGCTGCCAAGGTGGTATGAAAACCTTCGGAAGGGAAGGTGGGGGAGGTTAGGGGTGGAAGGGGGTGGAGGAGAAAGGGAGGGGAGGAGTTGGGGAGGGGTGGAGGAGGGGGGGATGTTGTCTTCGACCAAGTCCCCGCGTCTTGCGGTCGATGGAACTTGACTTAGACGGGTCTCGGGTTACTGCAGCTGGCGTGAAGTAGGGGCTGCCGAAGGAGGAGCAGAAGGTGAAGGGAAGAAACAGAAGAGATTGCAGGAGTGAAATAGGGAATAATAAGGAAGAAGAAGAAGAAGAGGGAGGAGAAGGAGAAAACAATGACGCAATACTGAAGCAGTTTCCAGTAATGAGCTGAGTCGGGGATTAGTGATGTGATAGGAGGGACAGACGGAAAAGGGAAGAAAGAGAAGAGATTGCAGGAGTGAAATAGGGAATAAGAAAGAAGAAGAAGAAAAAGAAGAAGGGGAAAACAATGACGCAATACTGAAGCAGCTTCCATTAATGAGCTGAGTGGGGAGTTAGTATTGTGATAGAAGGAGGGGCAGAAGGTAATAGGAAAAAGCAGAAGAGATTCCAGGAGTGAAATAGGGAATAAGAAAGAAGAAGAAGGAGAAAACAATGACGCAATACTGAAGCAGTTTCCAGTAAGGAGCTGAGTCGGGCATTAGTGATGTGATAGAAGGAGGGGCAGAAGGTAAAAAGGAAGAAACAGAAGAGATTGCAGGAGTGAAATAGCAAATAATAAAGAAGAAGAAGAACAGGAAGAAGAAGAACGTAATGACGAAATACTTAACTCGCGTTCTGTAACGAGTAGAGTCAGGCATCAGTGATGTGATAGTAGGGAAGTGTTCAGAAAAGATTTTAAATGCTGGTAGCGTGATTGATAAAGGTATATTCTAGTTAAGGGATTGGTAGGACTGGCTTCTTTGCTACCTAAATTAATTCGCTGTCGATGTGTGTTTCCTGAAAGCTTAGGCCCTATGACATCAAACGCTTACGGTATGGAGCTTAGTATACAAAACCGTTTTTGCTAAGTTTTACTGACGTCATTTGGTACCCTTAATCGTTATGTGCTACATATATTTTTCGTTCATGACAATTTTCAGGTTTTTTTTTTTTTTCAAGGAGAAACTTTTCGCTTGTATTACTTTTACTCGGTCACGAAGAACTGTGTTTGTGTAAAATTTTTCTTGCTACGCTAAACAGGTTTTATAATCATTAACATTTTTATGTCTTGTTATGGTAAACAAGTTTTATTAGTATTATTAACATTTTTATTGGTCTTGGTAGGGTAATCAGGTTTTATCATTATTAACATATTTATCATGTTACGGCAAACATTTTTTTATCATTATTAATTTATTATTATTAACATATTTATTTGTCTTGTTCGAGTAATAGGTTTTACTATTATCAACATATTTATTTGTCTTGTCACGGCAAACATTTTTTTTTTATTATTATTAATGACGAATATATTCCAAGTTTACTTTTGGCATCTCAGTATCAAATGTCCTGTTCAAGCAGAGACAGGGATGAAATTTCATCTACTCCGTCAATTACCTCGGAAAATATTACGAGAGGCAACTGCTAATTATTATTTTGGTCGCTCTCGTCGTTACCGGTACCGCGAATGCTTTGAAAGAAGCACCTGTGATTGCTATACGATATCTGTGAGATTGATATTTATTTATTGAATTGTTCTCCTATTAGCAGCTGTGAGTGTTATTTATTGTTAAAAATTTATACGCTTTAAAGCTGTCTCTCTGAAGGGTATACAGCATCGAGTGGTCCACCCTGCTGATATTTTATATTTATTTGTATTTTTCTATCATTATCCTCATCATCTCAGCGTGCTACTTGATGTATTATAGTGCTTTAGCTGTCGTGTATTGTTAGTGATATCCATGAATTTTTTTTACTTTACTAACGTTGCAGTTATTTTTGTGTGGCATAACATGTTTCAATTTTTGCTGGCAACCTGAATCGTGTCATTCACAGCTGCGGCGATCCTTTGCTTAACATGTAGTCGTGTTGCAGTTTCGTAAACGATAGAAAATGAAAGCAAATAGCAAATGAGATATATATATATATATATATATATATATATATATATATAGAGAGAGAGAGAGAGAGAGAGAGAGAGAGAGAGAGAGAGAGAGAGAGAAAGAGAGAGAGAGAGAGAGAGAGAGAGAGAGAGAGAGAGAGAGAGAGAGAGAGAGGGTCTTGAATTATCCCAAAGCATCGAGTGAATTCGAGGAAGCGTTGGTTCAAAAAGAAATGAATCTTGTATTATTTTTTTTTAGTAGATACGACGTATTAAAATTAAAGAAAGAAATTCTTAAACAATAAAGAACTGTCAATGTTGTTTGGATTATTGAACTTATTTTTTTTAGGGAAGGAACTTATAACTTAAAAGTCTAATTGTTCTGTCGAGCTTTGTATTACCAAGTCTTCCTTGTGCTTTCGTCAGTCGTAAATTCCAGAGCTTTAAGACAAATCTGAGAGCACTGTTTTTAGAGGGACTTAATTTCGAGTGCTTTCAGGCAATTAAAAGATGCAGTGTCCTCACGCAGGCTTAATTCCCGTGCTCTGAAGACAAATTAAAGACCAGTGTCCAAAGACTATCTTGGTTTGCAGTGGCCTGCGAACATTTTTATAGCTCGGCGTTTTAGGACAGACTCATGAGCGAAGAAGTTGAGGGCATTTTGCATTTTTAGTTTTCTGCAAAAGAAAACCATTGTGCCGGCCTTGTCTGTCCGTCCGCACTTTATTCTGTCCGCACTTTTTCTGTCCGCCCTCAGATCTTAGAAACTACTGAGGCTAGAGGGCTGCAAATTGGTATGTTGATCATCCACCCTCTAGTCATCAAACATACCAAATTGCAGCCTTATAGCCTCAGTAGTTTTTATTTTATTTAAGGTTAAAGTATCCATACTCTTGCCTCTGGCAACGATATAGGACAGCTACCACCGGGCCGTAGTTAAAGTTTCATGGGCCGCGGCTCATATAGCATTATACCGAGACCACCGAAGGGTAGATCTATTTTCGGTGGCCTTGATTATACGCTGTAGCGGCTGTGCAGAAAACTCACTTGCGCCGAAGAAACTTGGGCGCATTTTTCTCTTGTTTAAGGTTGAAGATACTTTATGGCGATATTCAAAGCCCCAAATTTAGCAAATATGCTGAGACTGAATTTCTCTATGATAATCTCGATTACATTGCTTCATTACCGTTACAAGACGTTTTCATTTTTGTAACGGTATTAAGAGCTATGATTTTCCTCGTATGCGACCTGTTCCATTCACTGGAAGCACTATAGAATGGAATGAGCGTTTGATCAGTTTCGTTAGGGGAGAGTCAAATAGGAAAGCTAGAAATTAACACCCCTGTAGGCATTACTTAAGGTTCTTTGCAGCGTCCCTTCTGCCCCTAGCTGCAACCCATTTCTTTCCTTTTACTGTAACTCCTTTCGTATTCTCTTTCTTCCATCTTACTCTCCACCCTCTCCTAACAGTTGATTCATAGTGCAACTGCTTGCAGGTTTTCCTCATGTTACACCTTTCAAACCTTTTACTGTCCATTTCCGTTTCAGCTCTGAATGACCTCATAGGTCCCAGTGCTTGGCCTTTGGCCTAAATTCTATATTCAGTTCAGTTCAGTAGAAATTAACAGAGATTTTGGTATGATTGCGATTACAACAAAGGCCACTTTTTAATTCAGAGATTTTAATACAAGATCGATTATGATAAAGGTGAATTTATGTAATTACTGCTGATGCTATTATTATTTTACATACACTGCGTTCACCGTGATCACTACCACGATCATCATACGTCATACAGCGGCTGATGGTTTTGGAAATTTGCACATTAGGGGTTCACACTTTCCTGAAGGTAGACATGGCAATAGTGCCATTTGCCTCTATTCACTTGACTGAAGGTAGATATGGCAATAGTGCCATTTGCCTTTATTCACTTTCCTGAAGGTAGATATGGCAATAGTGCCATTTGCCTTTATTCACTTGACTGCAGGTAGATAGGGCATTAATGTCATTTGCCTTTATTCACAGAAATAACTCCCAGTCAATTTTGACTTGACAGTCAAAACAAAATACCGCCCTTTGAGATTTCAGTGAGGAAGAACAATTGAAAATGAAGGATAGGAGAATCTGGAGAGGAACGATTGCAGAGAGCAAGGAGCGGTGTGTGTGTGTGTGTGTATATGTGTGTGTGTGTGTGTGTGTATGTTTGTGTTAAGGACGGTAGTAAGTAGGCAGAAGGAGAAGAGCAGCAGCAGTAGCAGCGGCATACTGTACATCGGAGACAACATCACTCTTATCAAACCGCGAAAGCCGAATTAGATTACTCGAAAGGTTGTTCGCGGTATCGACAGAATTCTATAGCGCGCTTTGTATTTGATTATTTATGAAATAATCTTTTTTTTATGTCGTAGAATGCCCGGTTTTGCTTAAGTGCTCTCTCTCTCTCTCTCTCTCTCTCTCTCTCTCTCTCTCTCTCTCTGTGCATATGATTACTTATTCTGATTCATGTTTTATTCCCGCGAATTCCCGATCCGGAGTCAATATTTCATTGTTACTTTGAATGAATTTTGTGCTGGGCAATTGTTTGCGTTGTCAGTTGAACCTATTTGAAGTCAGTGAATTTATTACGTGCTAATGTTGTTGTTGTACTGATTTATTCAAAGGTATTGCTGTCAGGCCGTGAAAGAATTGTGGCTTCAGGCTTGAAGGGTGTCGCTTATCATCGGCAGACTTTCCTGTTACGATTAATATATATTTTTTAGTTCACAATTAATATATTTTATTTTAGTTGTTCTTCCGTATACGCACGAAGTTTTCATATTTATGCTGAAATGAGTTTTACAGTATTGTTTCTTATCCTGAAAAAAATCCTTAATTGTTTTTAATTAATGTAATGTCGTTTGGTTGACATTTTTATATTTCTTACTCGAACGCTCAAGATAGAGCGTGGGGAGTTACTTATTTTTAAATGCTATTTCTAATTTTTAAATGCTATTTTTAAATGCTTTAAGGTATTTGGGAAGACATGCGTTAATTGCAGGCACCGAGGCCAATTCGAAAACAAAAACAACTACTGTATAAACTATGCCTTTATAAATATGGGCTATTTTAAACATATAACATACACAAGTTTCGAATTCATTGAAAAATGTTTTGGTTTGGAAAATGGTTGAGTTCACAAAACTGAAGAAGTTTGGTTAAAGCCAATGGATTGCTCCCAGAAGCAAGAAACTGTGGTGCCGCCAAAGACCAGCTTTCTTTGTCAGCCAAAATGTATGAAGCATCATGGTTTATTAGATAAGTAGAAATGTAAAAAAAGTAATAGATATGTCTCATGCAGGAAATACGAAGTTGCCATTCACAATATGGTAGTAGGTTTTGAAAATACAAGAAAAAGCATTAGACGTCGACCTTGACTCAGCGATATCTCTCTGAGCTGTTGCATCTCAGAATATCTCTGCACTGTAGGCATTACTTAAGGTTCTTTGCAGCGTCCCTTCGGCCCATAGTTGCAACTCCTTTCATTCCTTTTACTGTACCTTCATTCATATTTTCTTTCTTCCGTCTTGCTATCCGCCCTCTCCTAACAATAATTGTTTCATAGTGCAACTGAGAAGTTTTCCTCCTGCAACACCTTTCAGACCTTTCAGCGCTGAATGACTTCATCAGAGGTCCCAGCGCTCGGCCTTTGGCCTAAATTCTGTATATTCTATTCTGTTTAGAATATCTCCTGATGAATCTGTTCATCTTGCGATTGAAGGATAAGGAAAAGTCGGTTCGAAAGTCAGCATTTCAACGAAGTGAAAGTCTTCCTTTTTTTTTTTTTTTAACTTAGTAAAGCTCCCATTCGGAAAGCCACTGAAAGGTGACACTTCTCGGGTTATATATCTGGGAATTAGCTTCGCCTTTCCTTGTGTGTGTCTTATTTTATTCGTGTCTTTTCACTCTTGTGCATTTGTCTTTAGCCCGGGGAAAAGAGAGAGAGAGAGAGAGAGAGAGAGAGAGAGAGAGAGAGGTGCGTATGACGAAGTCTTAATGATGTTCAGTTGTCAGAAGAGTTTTGAACAGGGGTCTGTTCTTTTGTCTAAATTATATTGCAGGTGCTGAAAAGGACATGACATGCCTCTCTCTCTCTCTCTCTCTCTCTCTCTCTCTCTCTCTCTCAGGCCATAGGTTAATATATATATATATATATATATATATATATATATATATATATATATATATATATATATATATATTGTGTGTGTATGTGTGTGGTGTATATGTATATGTATGTATGTGTGCATACAAGCATACATACATACATACACATACTTCCACACACATTAAGTCCCCGTGCCACGTAGAGAAGTAGCTATGACGCACAGTACCTGCCCGATAGAGCGGTCAAAGCTCCCATCCATTAGTATGAGGGGCGCGAATGAGCGCCATAAATAATCTGGCTTGTCCGAATGCATTAAGTAAGTTGTATAGAACCAATAAAAGTGTCAGAACTTGAAAGACAGGCGAGTGTGTGCCCCCTCGCCAAACTGCGGCCGTTAGAATTGCCTCCTCCCACTCGAGCCGCAAGTCATTTTTTTAAAAGCAGCAACAGAGGAGAGAGAGAGAGAGAGAGAGAGAGAGAGAGAGAGAGAGAGAGAGAGAGAGAGAGAGCGTGTTTGTTTGCATAAGCAAGGGAGAAATGGAACGGGCAGGGGAGCCGTTTCAAAGGCAAATTTTGTCTATTACTACTACTATTACACTACTACTACTACTATGATGCAGCCGCATTGAGGGATTATGGTTTTTTGACACAGCAAACTGCGATGGGTCAGCTTGGAGCCTTTGTCTTTAGGCTTCAAGGGGGTAGGAGGGGGGAATAGTGGTTTTAAATTGTCTGAGTTTTTATTAATTCTCAAATTTTACGAAAATCCGCAATTTTTTTATGATGTGAACGTTACACTGCTAAACGCTTCCTAATGTCGGATTTCATTGAACTGGTCGCACCAGTACATTTAGCCTCCTAAACTCGTCACGCTAGTGCCTATATTTTATGATTCTGAATCAAGTGTTGCCGTGGATTATTGCATAAAGGAATTTGTGCAATAACATATTTTTATTGGTGCTTTCTGATACGACGGGGTGGGGATGGGTGGCTTCCAATTCAGGATAACAGGAAATTTCACGGTCATAATGGCCTGCTGTCTAGGAAGGTTTTCAAGTGCCGTATTAAGGGTTGCTAATGAGAGAATAGGAAGTCGTTCATTTTATCATCCCCCCCCCAACAAACCTCTGGAACACCCCCCGAATCAGATTTGGTACCGAGAGACGCATAAGGAACATTTGCGTGTCGCCGGTACCTTCTTGAAATGCTAGTTGATGTAAATGGAAATACTTTGCGTGGATCATTTTATTGTGTCTTCACGACATCCCTGAGAGAGAGAGAGAGAGAGAGAGAGAGAGAGAGAGAGAGAGAGAGAGAGAGAGAGAGAGAGAGAGGAGAAACTGTCAAATGATACTGACCACATTTTATTTTCTTTATTTATCTGTCATATCTTCTGTGGTAATATTTCGGTTAACACTTAAAACTGTTTGTCTCAGTGTTTCTTTTAGAGAGAGAGAGAGAGAGAGAGAGAGAGAGAGAGAGAGAGAGAGAGAGAGAGAGAGAGAGAGAGAGAGAGAGAGAGAGAGAGGCCATCATCGTGTATGCAAAGTCGTATCCCGTGTAACAAGTTCATTTTAGCCCTTGGACATTTTTCGAAGGTTCTTGCTATGAGGTTCTTGTGATATAGGTGTCATAAAATTCTTGTTGACTCTTGAATATTCTTCTTTCTTCTTCCTCCTCTTCTTCTTCTTTATCATCCTCACACACACACGCACTATACAGAGAGAGAGAGAGAGAGAGAGAGAGAGAGAGAGAGTGTCTGTTGAAGTCTTAATGAATTATGATTCTCTTTGTACTCTGATTATAACTAATACGTAGATGAGAGAGAGAGAGAGAGAGAGAGAGAGAGAGAGAGAGAGAGAGAGGGGGAGGTGCCTCTATCAAAGTCTTAATGAATTATGATTCTCTTGTACTCACGATTATAACTAATACGTAGATGAGAGAGAGAGAGAGAGAGAGAGAGAGAGAGAGAGAGAGAGAGAGAGTGAGAGAGAGAGAGAGAGGGGGGAGGTGCCTCTATCAAAGTCATAATGAATGATTCTCAAATAACCAATATGTAGAAATATATTCTATTTATTCGTTAATGAGAGAGAGAGAGAGAGAGAGAGAGAGAGAGAGAGAGAGAGAGAGAGAGAGAGGTACGTCTAAATGAATGATTTGTATAGATGATTATCTTAATGTATAGATGATTATAATTAATGCGAGAGTAGAGAGAGAGAGAGGTGCGTCTGTCGAGTCTTGATGAACGAATCTCTTAAACACACGATTATGACCGATACGTAGAACTAGATTCTGCTTACTCGTTGATGACATAGCTCGGGCTTCCAATGTCAAAGCTCAGGCCAATGCCAGCGCATAAAACTTCAACGCTGGACACACTTTCAGCGACAGGGCAGACCCATAAATCTTCGCCCTACAGTAAAGTATAAGGACACATTATCACAGCAGCAGACGCTCGCAGAAGGTCGTGTTGTCAAACCGTAAGGGCGTGGCCGGGGAATAAATATAGACGTAAGCTGGCTGAAAGATTTCTGTTAAGATTCGTTGATATGAGAGAGAGAGAGAGAGAGAGAGAGAGAGAGAGAGAGAGAGAGAGAGAGAGAGAGAGAGAGACTGTTAGTTTGCCTTTTGTTGTCCCTGCTAGCTTGAGAGAAAACCTGTCTTAAAACACATGAGTTTATGAAGTCTGCGATTGCTTCCAACCTTGTAGGTTTGGAACTCTCTCCCACCTTCGGTTTTCCCAACTCTTTCTTCGTCTCTTATTGATATTTGTAAACTTTTTCAATGTCAGGTGTTGAGTGTTTAGTAAACGTCATGTTCTGATTATACTTTAATTGATATGTATGGTATTTTAATTGATATTTAATGTACTTTAATTGATATTTATGGAATGACTTGTTAACTTTCTTTGTGACTGCATTCACCTTCTAGATGTCAGTAAATCGCTATGATTCATAGCGTCAAAACATAATTTTTGAACAGAAACAGTAATAATCGAGTTCATTTGCAACACTGCCTTACATCCAACGTTTTTCAGAGCTATAAACTCTGGTGGAGAATCTTTGTACAGTCTGCAGACTATACGAGTCACTGCGGGGCCGATTTCAATAACTCAGAATTATTGCATCTAAGTGAAGAGTCCAGAAACCTCACGAATGCAGGAAGGGAATGTATATGGGAATTGTTTTTCGTGCTCTTTATTTGCTATTTTTTTTTTATTTACTCGACGTTGAGGTTTGTGATGTATGCAATAGGTCACAGGTGGGAAATAATATGCCAGTTGGGGACGATTGTGACCTGCATGAGTAAAAAATTTTTTTTTTTATTTTCAAGGTGGTATGACGGAGTTCGTGTATTGATCTGGATTTCTTGTACAAAGATTCTGTCTGTTTAGCTATTTTTTCTTTATTATTTCCAAGATGTATTGATCTGGTTTTATTGTAGATAGATTCTGTCTGTCTCTCTGTCTAGACCTCGAAGTGTTAGTATTGACACGCCCACCTCACTAGTAAGGGGTCCTATGTTCGAATTCCGGAAGGGGACGGAACTATTTGGGCACGCTTCGTTAAACCCTTCCGCTGCTAATGATCTAAGAGGTTCATTATATACCTGGTGGCCATCCGATTGCAGTGGGTTGCAGTTGGGGTCGTTGGAAGAGAGGAAAAAAATTAATGTTGGTGAACATTAATACCCTAAAAAAAAAATAAAATAAAACGCTGCCAGGTAATTGGAGGAAATCATAACGGTAATATTATTATTGTCAGCAGTTTTGTAGATCGGCAGCATCAGTAGTAAATATAGTAGTTTTGTTGTTCCCATCATTTATTTGTGAAACGTGGGAAGCGATACAAATTATATCAAGACAGATCGGCTGGATTGAAGAGTACTGGATAATTAAGAAATAAAAATTGAGGGAAGTAACGAGTACCTTTGGAATATAAGGGAAACAGATTTTCATTAACTCCATGACAGTACTCTCATGTTATTTTCATTCATGTTATTATTTGAGGGTAGAATATCACAGGCACCGCCGCACACCTCTGGTTTTAGATTTTTCTTTTGAGCTGTCGCGGTTGCTTCCAAGCGTCCCGCTGTATAAAACGCAGTATGTATCTGTTGATATTTAATATTCACCCCCCCCCACCCCCGTAACCCAGCTAAAGTCTACGGGCAATGAACTCCACACTTAACTATCACAAAATCATAGCGAGAAAATACAGGGCAACATAAAGTCCTTGATGTAATTCAGCTATAGTCGACGCGGTTACAATATTGGTCAGCCCCGTAGGAGGGTAGTGTTGTCAGTGCACCTCACGAGTTGTACTTTAGGCATTACTTAAGGTTCTTTGCAGCGTGCTTTCGGCCCCTAGCTGCGACCCCTTTCGTTTCTTCTCCTGTACCTCCTTTCATATTCTCTTTCTTCCATCTTGCTATCCACCCTCTCCTAACAATTGATTCATAGTGCAACTGCTTTGAGGTTTTCCTCTTGTTACACTTTTCAAACCTTTTACTGTCAATTTCCGGTTCAGTGCTGAATGACCTCATAGGTCTCAGTGCTTGGCCTTTGACGAAAATTCTATATTCAATTGAAAATTGCCCAGATATTGGCGTCGTTATTGAAGGGATATGCACATAATACTATACAGTATGAAAGATTAGTCGTTTCTGCAGTGTATTGAAGCTAAACGTTTCCTCCCAAAGTTCCTTTCACACGTACTCGGGCCGGTCCCAAGCCCAGATGAATGAGGAGAGTCCAACATAAAGTTAACACCACTTTACCTTGTAATAAACCTTTGCGGTCTGGTCACGGCTTGGTATTTTTGATGTAGAAAGCTGGAATTTTGAGCCACCACGGGAACTATTTCTGGACAGTCGCTTGTCCCTTTGACCTGGCAAATATTTTGGCAGTCGCTCGTCCTTTTGACCTTGAATATATAATAAGGAATGCATGGGGGAAGTAGGTCAGTCTTGGAGCGAATTTTTCTCTTATTATGACCGCCCAAATTTGGCCTAAGCTGGGAACTGGAAATGCATCCGGTGAAAAGAATTCTTACGTGGTCAACTGTCAGCTATATATGGTGGGCGTACATGATTTTGTCCATTGAAACAACAAAACGGCCTATTCACTTTGATACCAAGCGTTTAAAGTTAGGACTCAAATTGTAAAATATCTCGTGTTTTTTTTTATTTCCACAATAAAGTCTCAAATAAATTTATTTGCTTAAGAAAATGAGAGAACTTTGTCTTTCAGGCATGCTCGCAGTAGTATTATGCTTAACTAATGAATTAGTGTCGTAATGATCAACTAATTATTGCATTACGTTGCGTCATATTTATTCGGTACCTTTAGCATGCTATTTCATAATTGCAGCGCAGAGTGCATAATTTCATGTTGGGTGTCGTTATGTTAATTAAAGGACAATTATTTTACCGAAATGATTATTGCGCGGATGAAATTACCTTGTTTTACTTATTAATTTTTTTTTCTGTATTTTGAGGTAATGAAAGATATGGTGTAACATTAGAGTCTCTCTCTCTCTCTCTCTCTCTCTCTCTCTCTCTCTCTCTCTCTCTCTCTCTCTCTCTCTCTCTCATAATTATTGTCTGTACATGTACATATGCTTACAGGCGTCTGAGCTCTGTGTGTGCATCACATATGTACATATGAACGAATATACGACCTGATTTCTTATTTGTTGCCTGAATACATCATTATTGATCGAGGTGTCCCGTCTCGATGTTCTTCCCCAAGAAAAAAAAAAGAAAGAGAAAAAGAAAGAGTAACAATTCGGACATCGCTAGGACTAATAATTCTTGAGGGAAGTGAGTTATCGACAATTACAACTATTTTTTTCTCTCTTTTTTTTATTTGGAGTCACTGAGAAAGTTTATACTTCACACCCACTGTGGCTCCCTTATAATGTATAAATCACGGGACGTTATCATTTTTCTATTTGTCCCCTCTCATTACTCAGGGGAGAGAGGGGAATACAAGGCTATTATCGCACGATTTACGACGATACCTATCGGAAACGACCCCCGGGATGCACCCGGTGGGACCTGCTTACGCTCCCGTATACGCGTCTTATTCCCGTATGACATAGGCGACTTAATTCGCTTTAAAAATGTATGGGAAGCGCAACGGAGACTGGCGATTTGCTTCGTTTATTATTGGTTATTAGCGTTTAGGACCTCTCTCTCTCTCTCTCTCTCTCTCTCTCTCTCTCTCTCTCTCTCTATCCTGGATCCAGAAAAATTTCATGGGGGGCCACCAATTTTCGTATTATGCATATATATGTGTATATATATATATATACTGTATATATAAGCTATTATTATCTAAATCTTCAATATTATTATTTTGTCATTATTTTTAATGGAGGCGGAGGACACGTGCCCAGGTGCCCTCCCCCCCTGGATCCGCTAGTGCTCTCTCTCTCTCTCTCTCTTTGCCTGCCTTCACTTAAGTGTCATTTTGTAGTTCGTCATTTGGCACAGAGTACCGGTGGCTAGGTGGATCCTATTCATGATTGTTTTTCGATAATGAATATGGCCGAGGTACATTTATAATGTTTTTTTTCTTTGGACGTGATATATGCCGGTTCCAGTAATTTGGTTCATACTTCATTGTACTTTCTTCTTGTTATTTAAAATCAGTTTTGTTGAGCTTGCTTATGCAGAGTCTCTCTCTCTCTCTCTCTCTCTCTCTCTCTCTCTCTCTCTCTCTCTCTCTCTCTCTCTCTCTCTCTCGTAATAAAAATTAATACGTGAAATCGACAAACCTCTGCACTCGGAGAGTGCCAAATACTCTTACGAAATACTCTTACATATTTTAAGATGCCAAATACCCTTACAAAGCCAAAGATGCTAAAAACCATTACGAAATACCCGTACATATCCAAAGATGCCAAAAACCTTTACGGAATACCCCAAATGTCCTAAAATGATAACAACCATTACGAAGTGCCCTTACATATCCTAAGATGCCAAATACCCTTATGTATCCTTAGATTCCAAATACCCATCATTTCCTAAGATGACAGATATCCTTACGTGCCCTTAGATGCCAAGTGCCCTCTTATGAAATACCCTAACATATCCCAAGATCCCAAATATCCTTACATATCGTAAGATGCCAAATACTCTTATAAATTCCCTGACATATCCCAAGATGCCAAAGATGCGTAATTACATATCCTAAGATGCCAAAGATGCGTAATTACATATCCTAAGATGCCAAATATCCTTACATATCCTAAGATGCCAAATACCCTTTCATATCCTAATATGCCAAATATCCTTACATATCCCAAGACCCCAAATACCTTTACATACCCTAAGATGCCAAACACTCTTACATATCCCAGGATGCCAAATATCCTTACATATCCTAAGATGCCAAATACCCTTACATATCTTAAGATATCAAATATCCTTACATATTCTAAGATGCCAA
>NC_089761.1:30468143-30478143 GCF_040412425.1 Macrobrachium rosenbergii | reverse complement strand
ATATATATATATATATATATATATATATATATATATATATATATATATATATATATATATATATATAGACAGGCTTTGCCTCCGTGAAGTATTTCAATCAGATAATACACATTATATATATATATATATATATATATATATATATATATATATATATATGTATATATATTACTAAAGGACCTCATTCAAACTAGATGGTATCTAATGGATACCATCCAGTTTGGAATGAGGTCACTAATAATTCTACTGATAACAGAACAATTGTGTATGTGATAAAGTTAATATGTATATATACATTTATACTCATGTATACACACATACACACACACACACACATATATATATATATATATATATATATATATATATATATATATATATATATATATATATAATCTTACGTAAAAAGCCAGGGTTTGCCTTACAATTACATATCATTGTAAGTTATTTCTGTGCAGCACAGTTCCGTCAGTGTCAGCTACGTCACACGGGGATGGGAGAGGTCAAGACTTGCTGTACTTTATTATGAAAACAGTGAAGTTATTTATATCGAATATTGCAATGACTCTTGGTTAGTAATGGTTTGAGTAAGATATTGAAGATGCTTCACCTCCGCGAAGTATCCTCAATTCAAATTAAGGTTAATGTTTGCGTCAAAACAATCCTGGGAGTGATATGCTCAACCGCCTGGGGACCAGTTCGGCATACTGGTTTATGGCCAAGAGATTTTATTTGCGGTTATTTTTCTTGCAAAGTATAGTACAGCCATTTTTTTCAGGCTCGCAAATATGTCATTTCATGTTGACAATAATACTTTGGCTTTATTATGCCGTTCTTGAAATATTTAGGGTTGATAGAATTGTGGGTCTGGTTGTTATCTTATGATAATAATAATAATAATAATAATAATAATAATAATAATAATAATAATAATAATAATAATAATAATAAGCTTCATTTCAACAAGGTCTGTACCAATATTGAATGTAGATACAATGGCGTCATTGCTGCCAGACAAGTCATCTTAATAATAATAATAATAATAATAATAATAATAATAATAATAATAATAATAATAGGCTTCATATCAACAAGGTCTATACCAATATGGAATATAGATACAATGGAGACATTGTTGTCGGATACGTCATCTTAATAATAATAATAATAATAATAATAATAATAATAATAATAATAATAATAATAATAATAATAATAATAATAATAATAATAGGCTTCATTTCAACAAGGTCTATACCAATATTGAATTTAGATACAATGGAGACATTACTGTCAGACACTTCATCTTAATAATAATAATAATAATAATAATAATAATAATAATAATAATACATTGCGTTTGAGCTCAGAAGTTAATTGTACAAGCACAGAATGGAAATAAATGGAAGACCAAAAATAACACAAATCGAGTCGGTGTTCATTATTCATAAACCAGCTAAGCGTACGAGAGAGTTTTATGAAAAAAAAAATCTGAATTTGATGTTCAGTGTCGAAACTCGGAACCGGAAATGATTTTTGATAAGCGCGCGCTGGGATTGATGTTTATGATAAGGTTAAATGCGAATGGCAATATGATAAGCGTCTGATATTGATGTTTATGATAAGGCCGAATGCGTATATTATTACCATTTTCAAAATTGATAATCGACTTTCACGTAACTGATTGATAATGACAGCGGAATTACTAGTCTTTTTTTTTTTTTTTTGGTGCGTCGATAAAGCATCGACAGCTGATGTTAGCTACGATCGACACGTGCTTGTTTACAGTGCGCGATGCCCCGTATCTGCCAATATTATATCGTATAGTGTTTCATGATACTGCGTATGTATGCATACACACTTTCCCAAGGTTGTGCCTCCGTCATTGTGACCAAGAATGGGAATTTGTCGGGGCAGCTGATGTGACGACGACAGTAGGTAGGTATTGCTGAAATGGGAAGTGTTAGTATACTTTGTTTTTGGGTCTCTCTCTCTCTCTCTCTCTCTCTCTCTCTCTCTCCTCTCTCTCTCTCTCTCTCTCTCTCTGTTTAGCATCCTTATTCCAGATTACTAGGTAATGAGCGGCAGAATTACTCCATGTGTATATGTATATATATATATATATATATATATATATATATATATATATATATATATATATATATATATATGTATGTATGTATGTATGTATGTGTGTGTGCGTGTGTGGGTGTGTGTAGGCATGTATATAGAGAGAGAATGTGTTAGATACTGATCTATGCATTATGTTACGCACGTTTCGTAAATAATGCATATAAAAATAAATGTGTGTAAAAGATTTGCTTGTGGGAAAATATTATGTAGATGATTCTCTTTCAAGACAAAGAAACTACTGATTGAGATAGCTTGTTCCTGCAACGGTAATTTGTAACACGACGAGAGAATCACTGTAATTTTGACATGGCTACAAAAATCATGATTACATTGCGGGCCGTTCAGAATTTTTTTTTTTTGTAACCATTTTTTTTTGTAGCCATTGATGTTACAAAATCTAAGCACCGATTCTTTTCCCAAAGGCTGAAGTACAGTTGGAATAATACTGTTGAGTGAATGGAACGAATCAAGTTGGACTTAAAAATTTAAATGGGAAAATATTACGAAAAAACATACCCAGTAGTTTGAATTTGCTGAATAACTTCCCGCTTGCAGTCTCTCCATAATAATGTAGCTTCTTTAAGTAATTAGTTTGGATCGTATCATTGGTAGCGAATTCGTCTTCCAATTCTTGCAGTATAATGTAGCTGATATTATATTGACGTTATAGGTGACAGACCCTTTGTAGTTCGAATCTGCCAACGATTGATTTGGCAGTGCCAGTAAATGAAACATTGAGAAAGGGCAAACAACACCCGTAGAGTTTCACACTTCGTACTTGTTATAGATGAAGCATTAGAAAAATTGCATCGTAAATTTGCTGGCTTTCTTTGTGTACACTGTATTGATATTGTAGCTTATACACTGTGTATACTTTGTCTTGATTATATATATATATATATATATATATATATATATATATATATATAGATGTATATTCTAATATATATATATATACAGATGTACATTCTTGGGCATATATAATCTGTGTATATCTCAGTCTATTCCTAACTCATGAAGTTTAAAGCAGTATTTCCTACCAGATAATCTTAATCAAACTGCACTTATTTTTTCTAATGCTTTTTGCGAATCCAAATTTCTCTTCGGTCCGCTGTATGTTTATAACAGCCGTTCGGAACTCCGTAAAAACACGTCACGTCGGAAAACCGTATTTCTCTCGTAAAACCCCACGTTGTACGCGCTGGACCTTACGGAACGGAAATACACCGAGGCTATGTTGTTCATTAAATCGCGGCTTGTCCGGCCCACGGATGCCTTTTACTGACATCTCGTCAGAATACGCCTGTAATACCACTGACATTGATAGTTCAAAGATGCTTATGGCCTTGTGGACTCCTATCCTCTGTACATATTATTAATATTAACATCATCAGTAACACTTATGCTTTTTGTTCGTGCTCTTATTATTATTAGTATTGTTGTTACTGGTAACGATTGTAGTTATACCTCGTTATTTCTTCGGCTATATTATTATTATTATTGTTATTATTATTATTATTATTGTTGTTATTATTATTATTATTGCGGTATTTTGTTGTTTAGGGTGTTGCTAATGATTACAGTCTTACCTCTTTATTATGCTGGTTATGGAATGATTATTTTGAGACATCATTATTATTATTATTATTATTATTATTATTATTATTATTATTAATGATGTTAGTGATAATGAATGTAGCAATACCTCTTTCTTGCACCGGTTACATTATTATTATTATTATTATTATTATTATTATTATTATTATTATTAATGATAATGTTAATGATTTTAGCAATACTTCTTAATGCTGCGGTTGTATTATTATTATTATTATTATTATTATTATTATTATTATTATTATTAATAATGTTAGTGATAATGATCATAGCAATACCTCTTTCTTGTAGCGGTTATATATTATTATTATTATTATTATTGTTATTATTATTATTATTATTATTATTATTATTATTATTATTATTATTATTATTATTATTATTATTATTATTATCATCATCAGCGATGATGTTGATGATGCCAGGTAATGTTCTACTTTGATACCTAAATATTAAAATTAATTCATGACAATGATTTATCACGGATAAGTGGGTCGCATTTAATCTCCCCCACCCACCCCTGGATTATATATGCGGACAGTATATCGCTTTCGGTCTGAACTCGATTAAACAGTGATAAAACGCTGTTTGCCCTTGTGTATTAATTGACAGCTTTTTTTTTTTTTTTTTTTTTTTGAATGAGTTTGTTACCTGTTATTATTTGTTTGTTTTGCGATGTAATTGCGATTTCGTTTCTAATTGTCTTTAACTGGAGGTAGGAACCGTTTTGATTCGTTTGAGATTTATAATGATACGTGGATTCTTCTACCTGTGGATTTGTTGCTGACGTTCGTATGTGTGTGTATTACAGAATACACAGATTTATATATATTATATATATATATATATGTATATATATATATATATATATATATATATATATATATATATATATATATATATATATATATATATATATATATACATATACAGTATGTATATATATATATATATATATATATATATAATATATATATATATTATATATATATATATATATATATATATATATATATATATATATATATATATATATATATATATATATATATATATTAACTATATCCCTTACACAATTGTTCTTGTGTGCATTGATACAGTACTAACAGGACTCCATTGAAACTCGATGGTATCTAGCGGAGTTATATATTAAAAAAATTTTTTTTTGAAAGAATAAACTCCACTAGATGCCATCCAGCTTCAGTGAGGTCCTTGTTAGTAATATATATATATATATATATATATATATATATATATATATATATATATATATATATATATATATATATATATATATTGTATGTATGTATGTTTATAATTGGCCAGGGAGTCCATTTGTTAGATTTTGCACTGCTGAATGTATCTCATAAGTTAAGCATTCCCATTTAAACGTTAGCGGTGCCATTTGTTCAGCAGTAAAACTGAATTTTATCTCGCAGTTAAGACGGAGAAGAATCTCGCCGCAGACTAATAATTCTTTTCCCCTTGAAAATTAGAATCGCGTCGTCGCTGTCCGGAGTCTTTAATCTCGAGGTTGATGTACTTTCTCCTCAAGTAATAACTCTGAAAGCGCTTCGTACAGGGAGAAGCGAGAAGAGTTCTTTTAAGTAGTAGTAGCAGTTCGGATATCTATCTGGCAATCTTATGCGACGTCTCTTATTGTCGTCTAAGAGACCCGAAGCCAATTTCGGCGACGCGAATATAGAAAGATTCTTTTTTAATGGAGTGTTGTGCGGTTTCACTCTCCATCGCCGAAGATCTTGCCAAGCCATCAATACCCGTCGGGCACTCGCTCCCCCGGCACTCTGTGGTGGCACTGTGGTGGTGGTGGCACTGTTGACATCATGTTAACGGCGTCGTGATGAGGGAGAGATCGGTAGATGAGTGCCAACATGTCCAGTGCCACGACCTGCTGATGGTCTCCGCCAGCACTTAAAAAGTTGTAAAGTGCACCGAAAAGGGGCTTTCCGCTTGCGCTAACGGTAATCCAGCTTTGCCAGAGGTCGTAAAAAGGAGTTTGAGAAGGCCCCGTGGTTATTATTTCGATAATCTGCCCCGTCCAGAGATTAAAAAAAAAAAAAAAAAAAAAAAAACAGGTCTCAGGGCAAAGGGGGTCGGTCGCCAAAGGCTGGGTATCCGCTTTCGTCCTCCGGGGGATCTCGGAGATAATTTCCGACTTGAAAGGTGCCGTCATTCACTTCGTGGAGGGAGAGGCAAAGCGCTTTGATGCCGAGATAAGCGTCGTAAAAGCGGTTATCCTTCCTTATCAGTAACTGTGGATTTATACGAGATCTTTCGACGCCCAGGGAGAACGGTTCACATAGAGTGGCCTATCGTTTGTTTGTTCCTCCCCCCTCCCCCCCTTTCCCCCACACTTCCCCTTCCCGTTCCGTATTTTTGATAAGGACGTAAACTGTTTTGGTATCTCTCGGTTTCTTCCTCCTCCTCCTCCTCCTCCTCCTCCTATTTTATCATCATCATTGCCATCCTCACAATGATTCCTTTACTCATTTGGGGCACATTTCCAAGTGCTAAAAAAAATATAATGGGGTCTAATAAATAAAAGCTATGAGACTAAATCAGCTATCCTAAGTGAGTACAGTAATATTTCAGAGAGATCTGAAACTGATACTTTCGTCTTGAGAACTGACCGCACTCGTAACAAATTGGTTTTTAATGTCCAGCCAGCCAGAGCCATTTTATGATGACTTCTTGGTTCATTTGACTGAACGGCGCTTGCCAGCCAAGTGTTCTTGTCTTGTGAGGATTATGGGTATATTTTCTTCTCCAGGTGCCTGGATGAGGAGGGTAATTATCCTCTGTCCGTTTTTTTTTTCTGTTTCTATCAGTGTCAGTGTTTAATTTTACATTTAAATTTAACTGTATGCTTCTAAGGTGTTTGAGTATGAAATTTGTGAACTGTATGTGTATTTTTGGGTTGGGAAATTTTTATTATGGTATCGTTTTAATACAAATTTTATTAGCAAGTAACAGTATTTTTGTCTGGGCGATCATAGTATCGTAGTAGTACTGACGCCAGTTTTTAGTTTTCCGTAAAAGAAAACTATTGAGTTGGGCAATTGTCTATCCGTCCGCTCTTTTCTGTCCGCCCTCAGATCTTAAAAAATACAGTGGCTAGAGGGCTGCAAATTGGTATGTTGATCATCCACCCTCCAATCATCAAACATACCAAATTGCAGACGTCTAGCCTCAATAGTTTTTATTTTATTTAAGGTTAAAGTTAAGCCATGACCGTGCGTCTGGTACCGCTTTAAGTGCCAACAACATAGGCACCACCGGCCCGTGGCTGAAAGTTTCATGGGTCGCGGCTGAGAGTTTCATGCAGTACTATACGCTGTACAGAAAACTCGATTGCACCGGAGACACCTCATCGCATTTTTACTTTTTTTTTTTTATTGAGACCAGTCGTCATCATTATCATTATTTATAGTTGGATGATCACAGCAGTGGTGACCAATCGTCGTCATCATCATCATCATCATCATCATTGTATCTTTAACCAGACTATAATGTAAATATAGAAAAAACTTCCTTGAACGCACGCACACATAAATTATATAAATAAAACCTGTATTTTTTCAACATCATCATAATCATCACCATCCATTTCATCACTAACGAATCGGCATTATGATTATTATAATTAATTCTGTGAAGATGATAGTGCTTGTAATAATATATAACCTAATAAATGATGATGATAATTCTCGTAATAATATTTAAGAAAACTTTGGAAATAATAATGGTAGTGCTGGTAATAATATTTATAAAAAACTTAATAAATGATGATAATAATTCTCGTAATAATATTTAAGAAAACTGAATAAATAATGATGATGATGCTTGTAATAATATTTATAAAAAAGCTTAATAAATGTTGATGATAATTCTCGCAATAATATTTAAGAAAACTTAATAAGTGATGCTGATGGTGCTTGTAATAATAATTTAAAAAACCTAATAAATGATGATGATAATTCTCGTCATACTATTTAAGAAAACTTAATAAATGATGCTGATGGTGCTTGTAATAATATTTATTAAAAAAAAAAAGCAACGCTTGTTTGAATATCTAAGCAAGATCTGGTGGCTGGTCTGATAAATGTGTCGATTCGAAAGAAATTATAAATTTCAGGCGAAATTGCCGTTTGGAGCGTTTTCTGGTGAAACCGCATCATTCCTTTTATCTGTTTTCCCCTTTGACAAAATTTCGTTGTTTTTCTTCTCTCTGTTGCAGCGTCTCTATCCCTCCTCCTCCTCCTCCTCCTCCTCCTCCTCCTCCTCCTCCTCCTCCTCCTCCTCCTCCTCCAATCACTTCTCAAGAGCTTTTAATTTTTTTTTCTACCCCTTTGTAGAAATTCCTCGTCATGTGTTCGCCATCTTTATTGTCAACGCTTTTCGTCTATCTTGTAAATTTTCGCTTTTCCCCTCCTCCTCCTCCTCCTCCTCCTCCTCCTCCTCCTCCTCCTCCTCCTCCTCCTCCTCCTCCTCCTCCTCCTCCTCTCTCACCTTTTGGCCTCGTAGATTATTCCTCAGTGTCCCCCTCCCTTTCTCATTCCTCCCTATACCCCCCTTCCCCCCCACCCTCGCCTCCGCTTCCCCTCCGAATTCTCGTTACTTGGTGAATTACGGCTGAACGTCGACACCTCATTTCATGCTCGAGTGGTTGGCACGTGGAACGGCTAACCCGTGGCACTTGGCACTGCCCCTGAGATATCCCTCCCCAACCCCTCTCCCCCCAACGCTCCACCTTCCCTCCTCCGGATGGCACTGTTTTGCTCATCTTCAGGTGAAGAAGTATTTCAAGAAGAAGAAGAAGAAGAAGAAGAAGAAGAAGAAAAAAGCAGATCTTTCGCACTGCGCCTGGCATTGTTTTAGTGGTCTCGCTTTAGCTGTGCTTTGGTATAACACTTCTGATGATGATGATGATAGGAGTGATAATGATGATGATGATAGTGATGATGATGATGGTAACAGTAATGCTTGTGATGATCGAATGGTTATGATTAGGAGGGGTTTGGAGGAGGCTTTTATAATGATCGTCAAATTTTTGTCAGTCCGGAAGATGATGATAATGATGATTGGAGTGATGATGATGATGATGATAACGGTTACGCTTGTGATGATCGAATGGTTATGATTAGGAGGGGCTTGAAGGAGGTTTTATTATAATGATCGTCAAATTTTTGTAAGCCCGGGAGATGATGGTAATGATGATTGGAGTGATGGTATAATGATGATGACGATAACAGTTATGCTTGTGATGATCGAATGTGATGATTATGGGTTTGAAGGTTTTCATAGTGATAGTTGAGTATTTGAGGTTCCGGCGATGCACATAATTTCCTCTCACGGGAGTAGTGATACCACTTTCATTGGATGCTTATATTATTATTATTATTATTATTATTATTATTATTATTATTATTATTATTATTATTGCGATTGTATTACAGCTGTCATCTTGTTAATTTTTCCCAGTCGTCTGTTCTCTTCGAATTTTGCATTTGTTTATTTCTCCAAGAGATGGAATAAAGTTTGAATTATTATTATTATTATTATTATTATTATTATTATTATTATTATTATTATTATTATTATTATTATTATTATTATTATTGTTGCGATTGTATTACAACTGTCATCTTGTTAATTTTTCCAGTCAAATTGTTCTCTTCGAATTTTGCATTTGTTTATTTCTCCAAGAAATGGAATAAAGTTTGAATTATTATTATTATTATTATTATTATTATTATTATTATTATTATTATTATTATTATTATTATTATTATTATTCTGCTGGCAATAAAGCTAACTGAATTATTACTTACTCCTTGAAAGCAGGATAAAAGAACCCAAATTATTTGGGAAATTCAAGTGTGTCGAAGGTGTAAACTTTATTGATAAAATAAACATTGTAAACAAATAGAGATTAATTTGTTGGCAAAAGATATTGCTCTAGAAGAGAGAGAGAGAGAGAGAGAGAGAGAGAGAGAGAGAGAGAGAGAGAGAGAGAGAGAGAACCCAGACCCCACATTAATTGAGTCATAATGAAGTGTCATTTTTTCCCCGCCATTCCTTCGTTGCCTCTTTAATACACGTGTCACATTTGTCAGGTGTTTTTTTATCATTATTAGTATTAGTATTCTTTTTAAGTTCCTGCTGAATTCTCTCAAGACGTGGCTATAGAGCAGCGAGGCAACTGATGTATTATTATTATTATTATTAT
>NC_089761.1:30445643-30460643 GCF_040412425.1 Macrobrachium rosenbergii | reverse complement strand
TTCATGTAATCCTGTTTACATATGAATTTGTTCTCCTCGAGGACGTAGAGCTCCTCCCCGGTGGAGAGCTGCTTCCGGCAGACGCAGCAGGTGAAACACTTGAGGTGGAAGACGCGGTCGCGGGCCTTCCTCACTAGGTCCTGGGGCGAGATGCCCTGCAGGCACCCCGAACACTTCGTCCCGAAACGCCTGTGGAGGAGATGAAAAGAAAACAAAGGCGTTAGTGAGTCTGTCCGCGGGAGGAGGAGGAGGAGGGGGAGGATGGGGCGGGGGTTGACTCAGGGTCGTAAAAATACTTCTGAGACACATTTAGGTTAACCCGAGGTTTTTTTTTTTTTTAAGGTTTTGCTTTGTTGGGTAGTGAGTAGGATGCCCTGGTCTTGTCTGTTTACTTTTTATATTCGTCTGTCAACATGCGTCTGCATGAAGCTATGCAGGTTACAATCTGCGTATAATAACTGTCAACGGTAATTTTTTTTTATATATGTTTTTGGTATTATGTGCCATTGCACTTACGTGCGGGTGTTTTAAGCGTAATTGTACCACTTAATTGAACATATTTAAACAGGTAATATAAACAGTTATTAGAAGTATGTTTGTGAGCTTACTGCACTCATGTGTGGAGGCAGTTTTGTGCAAGTATTGTATGCATATACATACAAATATATATATATGTATATATATATATATATATATATATATATATATATATATATATATATATATATTAATAATGTATATTATATATATGTATATATATAAATATATATATATACTGTATATATACATATACATCTATACATGTCTGGTACGTGGAGATACACTATCGCACAACGCCAGCACACGACGACAGCGAACCGATGCGAGAGTTGAACACCATTAGATCGGCGGCGAGCATCAATTCTCGTGCGCCCTCATCTCATCCCCCTATCAAAATCCCCCAGGGGGAGGAAAGCCACAATCTCCCACCAAGCTTGAGATAAGTCCCCTTCTAATTCCTCCCATCCCCTCCTTTTCTTTCCCCCCCCCCCCTTTCCTCTTCCAAGTCTCCTTCCTTCCCTTCCCTTCCATTGCATTCCCTCCCCTCGACGGCAGCCTTTTCCCCTCGCGCGCCGCTCCCCTCGACTTGATATTCCCTATTCCATACTCCTGCTACCTCTCTCTCTCTCTCTCTCTCTCTCTCTCTCTCTCTCTCTCGCTCTCTCTCTCTCTCAACTCCCCTCTGGAGGACTCAGTGTCGATTGCAATTTAGCAGCCCAGTGAGCAAATCCCCGGATGATCCCATTTTCCTTCAAGTACAAGTCTCGTCTCCCCTCATTGATGTCCGTTGATGGCTTTCCATATATTACAAACAGTTCGGTTTTTTCCCTCTCCCCTCGACGAAGTTATTGTCTGTGGGATTTTTTTTTTCCTCCTCTTGTTTTTCTGGGGTGGGGTGGGTGGGGGGAGGTTTTGGTGGTGGTGGAGGGGCCCTTTGTTTTTGGGGGGGTGACGAGGAAATGGGATAGAAATTATGTTGTTATCATAAGATACGGTTTATAAGCCAGATTATTTACCTGAAAAAAAATTGTAGATTGTTTTCTTAACGGGGGAAATGATTTACCATGCTCATTTAAGCTGTATTTTCAATATCAGGGTATTACTCGAAGGTGGGGTAGTTGGTTAGCCTACTCTTCACTGGAAAGTCTTATGTGGTTGCGCGTTAAATTTGGCTCGCGCAAGAATTATGGGAGATCGGTAATGTTCCTCCTGAACAAACTCTTCTTCTCTTTCGATTACATTTGAATGATTGGAAACCGTCCTTGAAGAAGGAAGTTTGAACTAGTTGGCAACTTTCTCCTGCTACTGCTTCCTCTCCCCCCCCCCCTCCCCCTCCTCCTCTTGGTCTTTTGGAAATCTACATTTCTGCGGCGAATTTAAACTTTTTTTTTTTTATTTTGATCAGATTATTTCCGGTAGAAAGATGGTCTGAGGTGGCAGGGTAGGGAGCAACAGGGAAAGTGAGAGAGAAAGAGAGAGAGCGACTATTCCTTTCTCGAATGGTTCGTGTAATTTAACGCTAGATAATACAGGAGGAGGAGGAGGAGGAGGAGGAATTCTGCTGCTCTCCTGCAGCAGTTGCTCTTTGCACAGTTCATCGCGTCACTTGCTGCTCAAGGGGTAAGACCCTTCGCTGGCACAAGGCCAACTTCATCTAATAACACCAGCAACTGAAGGTAGAATCTTTTTATAAACATTTGCACCAAGAGACAGGTACTGGATAGCATTTCTGTACCTTCTTTTGTACCAACCAAGAGTCAGAAGAAATGTTTCAGCCGTTTGACATCGTCTGTGTATTCATGAGTTTGAAGTCCAATTGTTGGACTGCTTATGTGACCTCGGCCTAATTGTGTGTCGCCATTTTTTGGTAAACTGCCAGACAGTCAGTGGTCGAGTTACGGTCTATCTGTCTGAAATTACAGTCAATGGAATTTTACAGAAAACCGACCGTAGTAGCTAGGGCTACTGCAAGCGCCATAGATATGTTTTATGAACAGGAGTTAAATCATAGAATTCACGGCTATATTTCGAAATGTTGATTGGACAACATTCAGGTATGATATCTCATACGGGTTATTATTATTATTATTATTATTATTATTATTATTATTATTATTATTATTATTATTATTATTATTATTATTATTATTATTATTATACAGCGTGAACACAAAATTCTCGTGACACAGGCCAGAAAGGTCAAGAATTTGCTGGAAGAGCTTAAAAAAAAAAAAAAAACTACCCTGAGGCAGAAAAATAATTTTCAACGCCATGTCAGTAAGCTTACATCAGCAGTCTACATTGAGTTGCCGAATTGCCACAGATTCTTACCTGACCTGTTTTACAGAATTTCTGCACATTTTTACCTGACCTATACTGATGAATATCTACTGATTTTTTGCCTGACTTATTCTGCAGAATTTCTAAAAGTCTTTACCTGACCTATTCTACAGAATTTATCCAGAATTTTACCTTACCTATTCTTCAGAATTTTTACAGAATTTTACCTGACCAATTTTGCAGAATTTATACAGATTTTTACCGGGTCTGTTCTGCAGAACTTTACAAATTTTTACCTGACATATTCTGCTGAATTTCTACAGATTTCCGCCTGACATATTTTGCAGAATTTCTACAGATTTTTTCCTGACCTATTCTGCAGAATTTCTGTAAATTTCTACCTGACCTATTCTGGGGAATTTCTACAGATTTTTGCCTGGCGTATTCTGCAATATTTTTACAAAGTTTTTCATGACCTGTCCTGCAGAATTTGCTCAAATTTTAACCCGCCCTATTCTAAAATAATAATAAGTCATTTCAGTAACTGGTATCTATTTTTCGATGAGAACCGAAACTAGTAAAGCAACTTATTACATCGCATAGGAAAAATGACGCCTTGGCGCTTATGTCAATGTAGTCTCCAGCTATTTTCGTTACTGTTGGTAGGATGGAACAAACAGAAGAGTTTTATTTATTTATTTATTAATATTAATTCAGAGAGAGAGAGAGAGAGAGAGAGAGAGAGCCTGAAAAGATGAAATCAGATTGTAAGCAAATCTGCCCTTTGGAAAGAAAATTAGGGAGAGACGTAATTATGCGATAGGGTAAAAGGGTACTGCTATATAGTGCCTTTGAAGACAATGGAATGCATTGAGATCAGTGCCACGCCCATATCGTCGCCTTCAGCTTCATGATTTTCGCAACGGAGCTTGTTTATATTTACAGTTTTATCTCCCTCTCTCTTTTTTTTGTCTCTCTCTTTTCCATCTCCTTCCACATCGTACCTTCAAAGACGGCTTGAAATGTCTGCAAGAGACTTACCGACTCTCTCTCTCTCTCTCTCTCTCTCTCTCTCTCTCTCTCTCTCTCTCTCTCTACTTGGCCCTCCTTTCTTTCCATCCTCTTAGCTGAGACGGCCATAAGCTTCCCTGATCCTGCTTTAGAGGTTTGTTTTAATCAGGCGCCCCCGCCTTGTCTCCCCCTCCTCCTCCTCCCCTCCCTCCTCCTCCTCCTCCTCCTCCTCCTCCTCCCCTCCTCCTCCCACTTGACGGCTGAAGGATATCGTCATCACGGCCAAAAAGCCGCTTCTCTCTCTCTCTCTCTCTCTCTCTCTCTCTCTCTCTCTCTCTCTCTCTCTCTCTCTCTCTCTCTTTTAGCAGGTGCAGCGGATCATCCCCTTCACGGCAGAGCAGGTATTCATGCATGTACATACATACATACATACATACATACATACATATACATACATATTCCAGAAACACTTACGCTAGAAGTGTTTGTGGAAGAATGAGATGATGTGGCTTGATGAAAAAATTGCTGGAAAGTGTTTTTTTTTAGAATTGATTTAACTTTTTTTCGGATGTATATAATTGCTGAATTAACCCTGTATAATATTTAATGTATATAGCATATAATATTGCTATAATCGCTGGTTGATTACTCTGCAGCAAAGATATTACTTTTACCCGTATTGTCTGCTGTTGAATATTCTCTCTCTCTCTCTCTCTCTCTCTCTCTCTCTCTCTCTCTCTCTCTCTCTCTCTCTCTCTCTCTCTCTCTCTCACTTTTCTTTAATGTATGCTTGTGCTTTATCAGCAGTGTCTGACGAACTGATTTTTGTCGGTTGTTTCTGTAGAAAATGTCGCTGTACAAATGTATCCGTCACAGGCAGTACGATGTGAGAAATACTGAATAGCATATCTCTCATTTTATATAACATTTTATGGCATATTGTATGTCATATAAGATCTCTCGTATTACATTATATGTCATGTAGTATCTCTCATATTATGTTATTTTTACAACCACAGGCAGTACGATAGGAGAAATACTAAATAGCATATCTCTCATATTATATGACATTTTATGGCATATGATATGTCATATAATATCTCTCATACTACGTTATATGTCATATATTATCTCTCATATTATGTTATTTTTACAACATCGTGTTCGCATGTTTGACCACATAAGTGAATTATATTCATATGTGTTCATATGAATTACATATACGTATGTGTATGTATGAATTATATACATGTGTTGATGAGTGTGTGTGTTTGATCTGAATCGTGTTTATATGAATTGTTTTTTGTAAGAATTATATAAATAAGTGCTTATCTGAATTCTTAGTGTAGGGCATAGCATCTTTGAGGGCAGCGTGACTTCAAGTATTCCTAAAACCTCTGCTTTGCTTTGCGTTTTCACACTTATGATTTATTACTGACGAAAACAGATAAACATTCAGGTGATTCCTCAGAGATTAATAATTTGTTAATCCAACTGAAGAGCTGTACGCTAGGGGTGACATGAACAGTCGAACTGATAGAGTCGATAATTCATATTAATAGTGCTCTCTCTCTCTCTCTCTCTCTCTCTCTCTCTCTCTCTCTCTCTCTCTCTCTCTCTCTCTCTCTCTCTCTCTCTATATATATATATATATATATATATATATATATATATACAGGATAAATGTATTACAGTATATATATATATATATATATATATATATATATATATATATATATATATATATATATATACCACAACAACTTATGAAACCCATCTCCTAATATTTTCTAAAGACTCTCAGGCGTCGCTCAAACCCACACAAATACTAATATACATTTCCTTTCATCCTCCGACAAGGGCATAGCGTATAATACTGTATATAAGCAGAGACTCTCTCATCCTCCCCCTCCTCCTCCTCCCCTTCTCCTTCTTCTTCTTCTTCTTCTCCTCCTCCTCCTCCTCCTCCTCCAGCCTTTCACTTCATGGTCGTTCTGTTTCATGGTTAGAAGTTAATCCCAAAGTCATCATAATGTGTATTGTGCTGTCTTACCATCTGGGTGGGAGTGATAAGGTGTATTCTTGCCAACGATACGGGTTTGCCTGGTAGGGAGATAGGGGGACTGGAGGGAGGGGCGGGGGAGGGAGGGAGGGGCTGGAAGTAGGGAGTTAGGGAGATTGGAAGGTGGTCCCTAGGAGAGTGGAAAGAGAGAGAAGGTAGGTAGGTCCGTAGGTAGAAGGAGGGAAATAGGGAGGAAGGGAGGAGATAGGGAGGGAGGGAGAAGGTTTTCATTCAGGGCAACCTGAGCGTAGGGGATTTGCCCGTTTTCTATTAGGGGCGAGAAATTGCGGACGATTGTTCCGCTTTGATGGTGGAAAATGAGTTTTCATAGAGATTTCCTAGGATGAGCCGAGGGCTCCCTTTTCACCAAAAATGTGGAGCAGAAATGAATCAAGCGATAGGATGTCACGTATCCTCCACCTCTTCTCTCTCTCTCTTTTTTTCTCTTTTTTTTTTTACATATATATTATATTTTTTTTCTCAGCAATTTTTTCCGCATATCTTTGGGCTTCCCATTTTCTTTTTTTTTTTTTTTTAAAGAACGAGTAGAGAAGGAACGTCCGGGTAATGTACATACGTATGAAAAAAATGTACTTATATATTTATACACATAAGTATACATATATATATGTAGATATCTATATATATAATATATATATATATATATATATATATATATGCATACAGTATATATACTGTATATATACATTATATATATATATATATATATACAGTATATATATACATATATATATTATATATACAGTATATATATATATATATATATATATATATATATATATATAATATATATATGTATATATATACATATAATTATATATATGTATATATATATATATATATATATATTATATTATACATATATTATTATATATATAATATATATACACATATATTGTACTGTACTGTACTTATAAAAAATAGTCTCATATTCCCAGACGAAATTAAGATACTCCTCTGCCAATATCAGTAATTAAATGTTGAAGAGTAGAATCTATTGGTTACCGAGCTCAGGTAGACTAACTACTGAGTAGGTTATCGTTCACAGTATACTCAGAAAAATTGAATAATGAATCAGAAATTTCTGGTACTTTTAAACGACGTATAAAAAATATTAAAAGAACCTAAAAAGCTAAATCGGGTGACGTTTCGTATGTGGCTAATAATAATTTTTGTCATAGAAGCGTAAATAACGCATTTTTCAGTATATAAAGTTTGCTTGCGTCCGTGTGCTTTAAGAGGAATATGCATGAGTCAGGTGCTTGCTTTTGAAACAGTTGCGGATGTATTTTGAAAGCAAAGGGAAAGTATATGTGTGCATCTGGAGTGGAAATTTTCAATTCATTTCATGTTTATTGTGTTTGACAAGACTGCCTGGATACTTAAATAAAGGAAGTGAATCTTGTGTAAAAATGTTTAGACGGGAGGGAGCGAGTTTACGCTAAACATAGCTATTAGAGAAGCTAGTGTGACATCTGGCGTGCAATTTTAAAATGATTTCTGGCTTGCTATTACAAGTTGAATGAAATCATGACAAGAGTTAGCAGAAGGACAGAGAATATATAGAAATGTTTGTCGGACAACAGAAGTAATCTTGCATAGAAGGTGGAATGGTTGTTGTTTGAAGATTATCCATTGTTGACTGGTGACAGTGAACAGAAATTACACTTGTTTGGAAGGATATGGAATATAGTAAACATGGGTGGTCGACTCATTAAAATGGTTGACTTATATGTGTTTATAAGTTAACGTTGTCGATGATATTAGAATGAAAGTCAAGTAATGAGATGGTTTGGTCTTGTACAGAGATTTGAGAAGGTATGGAAGTAACTGGGACATACATATTGCTTCTGTATGCACACACTCTCTCTCTCTCTCTCTCTCTCTCTCTCTCTCTCTCTCTCTCTCTCTCTCTCTCTTCTCTCTCTCTCTATATATATATATATATATATATATATATATATATATATATATATATATATATATATATATCCCAATTACATGACATACATTATGGAATGTCTTTTTTTTTTTAAAGCTCAGCTCAATCGATAATGCTTGTTGGTATAATAAATGTGCAAGTCAGTCTACGTGTTTTAACAAACAAGCAGTAATTATATGCGCAATATTTATAACGTCCTTCTACCTGTCAATAATAGCACGTGTCCGGAACCTCTGTTTCTGACTTAAGATACAAACGTTTTGAGTGCCAGCAACAATTATTTCGCCGATCCCTTTGTTGTTGCGCGTCTCTCTCTTTTTTCCTCTTTTTTTTTTTCATTTTTTTTGCCGTCGCCGCGAAACGATCCATAAATACATCCTTAACGGAAATAAAAGATCTTCCTTCTTATCGATCCCGAACTGCAAACGCAATTCCGAATGATTGTGGGTTTCCCCAAAATGCTTCCGTTGAGAAAGCTTCTTCCTTTTGTTGAGACTAACTGAACGTGGCTTCTTGTTCTTTTAACAGCCCCTTCCTCCCTCCCTCCCCCTTCCCCTCTCTCTCTCTCTCTCTCTCTCTCTCTCTCTCTCTCTCTCTCTCTCTCTCACACACACACGCACACACTCTGTCCGTTGCTGTATGATAAAAATGAATGACAATATTTCTAACATTCTCATTCCATACTTCAAAAATTTAATGGGGTGGAAAGTTAAATTATTAATACCGTGTTTTCCCAGTAGGGGGTTTTGACAGTATTTACTCCTTGAATTCAGGTAAACAGTACAAGTGTCAGTTACCGATAAGCGCACACACACACACACACACAGAGAGAGAGAGAGAGAGAGAGAGAGAGAGAGAGAGAGAGAGAGAGTAATGTTTAGAGTTTAAGCATTTGATACTAAGTTTGGAATTCATTGTGCGCACGCTTCTACTGCATATACATATATATATATATATATATATATATATATATATATATATATATATATATATATATATATATTCAATTTATTTGAGAAAATTGGAACTTCAAGGTGCGCACGATTTTCGAGACCTAGGGATCTTTTCTTGAAGCCTTTCTCCAATAATGACAGGACCTGCAGTTGAAACAAAATGGAAATTTCGTGAATGTCCTTTAATAAAAGGGAACGAGGAATTTTTTTTTTAAATGCCTCCTGGAAATAGGAAGCTGAGTTGACGTTGAACTTTTGGTAATAGAAACGAAAAAAACGACGTACTATGAGCGTGGTGTTTACAAGCAGACTTTCATGTGTAGGAAAAGAAAGTGAGGTAAGCAGATAAAGTCTCTTAGAATCAGGAGAGTAACAGACAAGCACATACTTTGAATCAGCACTATGATGAACGCGCTTATAATCAGCAGAATGAGAGAAAAGCTGACAAACTGGTTTAGAGTCAGCAGTTGCGTAAAATCAGCAGATTGAGAGAAAAGCTGACAAACTGGTTTAGAGTCAGCATTTGCTTAAAATCAGAAGAATGAGAGAAAAGCTGACAAACTGGTTTAGAGTCAGCATTTGCGTAAAATCAGCAGGATGAGAGAAAAGCTGACAAACTGGTTTAGAGTCAGCAGTTGCTTAAGACCAGTAGAATGAGAGAAAAGCTGAAAAATTGGCTTAGAGTCAGCAGCTGCTTAAAATCAGCAGGATGAGAGAAAAGCTAAAGACTGGTTTAGAGTTAGCAGTTGCTTAAAATCAGCAGAATGAGAGAAAAGCTGAAAAAGTGAATTTGAGTCAGCAGTTACTTATAATCAGCAGAATGAGGGGAAAGCCCCCCCCCCAAAAAAAAAAACTGGCTTTTATCGTCAGCGGAAGGGCAGATAAGCAGGCATGAGTTTGAAAAGACATACTTAGAGCGAGCACAGCATAGCAGATAAGCAGACGTATCCAGTAGAACAGGAGATAACCAGACACGTCTAATAGCACAACACATAAGCAGACCTACTTCTTAGTAGATAAGCAGACATTTAGAATCAGCAGAAGTATAAACAGAAACCCAGAGGAGAGGAAGCCTTTGGCTACCACCACCATCCCTGAAGGCGGAAGCTCTGGTCCTTGTTTCTCTTACTTTTATCACTGCCTATTTTCTTTTTCTTTTTTTTTTTTTTTTTTGGTTTTTCCGGGTTCCCAACATCCTCTGTAATTATGTGAAAAATTTATCGCGGGCGCATGGAACCGCAAGAAAAATTTTTTGGTTAGCAGATCCAGCCAATATACCACGTACGCGCCATATTTTCCTTTTAACTGTTGTGGCGGTGGCTGTCGACTGTGATCACATGGTGGCGGCGGTCTGAGCGTGAGATCGCCCTACGTACCCCTCCGCCTCCTCCTTCGTCAGGAGAGAGAGAGAGAGAGAGAGAGAGAGAGAGAGAGAGAGAGAGAGAGAGATGGGGGTCTTAGAACAACAAATTGCATATAGCGCATCATCTGAGACGATTATCGTCTTATTTATGATGCTCTCTCTCTCTCTCTCTCTCTCTCTCTCTCTCTCTTTCTCTCTCTCTCTCTCTCTCTTGGGTAGGGCAGAGTCTCAGCTCTAGTCTGGATGCTGATGCGTTTCAACATTGTACCCTCGTTGCTTCTCTAAACAGTTGTTTTCTTTAAATGGTCAATATTTTTTTTTTTTTTAGCTTGTCTCGAATTGGCGATAATTATTTTTGCATATTTTATATCAAGGTTATGATTATGTGTACTGTGTCGTTAAGCATTTAAGACTTCATAAGGAAAGGATTAAAAATGCAACCTTTGAATTTAGACAGTGATTATTACCGAGACGTGAAGAATTCATAAAGAACGTATCTGTAAATTCTGCTAAGTTTTGTTAATCTGTTTCATTACAAATTTGAATAAGGTTCTCTCTCACTCTCTCTCTCTCTCTCTCTCTCTCTCTCTCTCTCTCTCTCTCTCTCTATATATATATATATATATATATATATATATACATATATTATATTATACCTCTCTCTACAGTCATATCAGTCACTATAGATTATATATATATATATATATATATATATATATATAGTATATATATATATATATATATATATATATACATATATATATATATATATATATATATATATATATATATATATACATATATATTTACATGAATATTATATATATACATATATACACATACGCATACGCATACACATACACATGCACATATACATATACACAGATGGATTCACCCGGCAGTCCGTGCATAATGAAATGGCTTTAGCACCTTAGCCATTGTCTCGAGAAATAAGGTTTTAACTAAGAGTCTGTAGTTAACTGCCGGTCATGGCCAATCAACCTTATTATAAACGACCCGGTTCTGGTCGTTAAGCCTACGTGTTTCTGGTTCACAAGCAGTCAGGGGCCAACAACTCCCACAGTCCGACTGTCAGTCCGAACGGGACGAGTTACGACATAACTACAAGCATCCTGATGCGTTGGGCCCTTGGGTTATCAAGGGATTCTTGTGTATTTCACAGGACTCTCCGTCGGCTGAGAGCAGAAAATCGCATGGGCTGGTTCCTTTGGGGTAGGGCGGGAGGTATCAGGGTTGTGAATAAATTGCTCATTATTTTTTATTTTTTTTTTTGCCTTGATGGGTATAACCAAGCGAGGTTTGCTTTCTATGATGTTGGCGAAAGTAAGGTCTTGTAAAGCAGTGTAGTGAGGTCTTATGTATACCTTTGAAGAGGTTATATTTTAATGATAGGTAAAACTGACGCTGGTGGATTCAAAAACGTCGCTAGTAAATAAATATACAACTCTTCATGTCCCATATTTCTTTCCTTAATGATTTTGGTTGTAATAATAATGATATTTAGTCGACTTACTAGGAAATTTGGGGAGGGACGTGATTACAATGCTTTCAAAATACTGGACTTTATTTAAAAGTAAGTCAAGCGTTTCCTTTCATTTGTTATTTTAGGGTGCGTCCACTCTACCGTAAATCATGTCATAAACAAGTATCGACCACTTATCGCATACATATCTCAAACAGGTTGAAAACAAGTCAGCGACATTAAGTAGAGAACAAACCTTAAAGGCAAAAGCTGGATAATCATGTGAAGCCCTGGTTACAACTACCAGTGAGTCGTTGGCGTGTGCCCAACCTGTTTGTGATGTGTGTGCGTTGAGTTGAGGACATGTTTGTGACGTGTTTTACTGTAGGTGGACGCACCTTAATGAACTTTTCTGTATTTCCCTCTACCTTCTCTTACTTCCTAATGAACACCATAGTACTCTTCAGAAGCTTGAATTTCAAGTCGCGGCCCCTTTGGTGGGCTTGTTCCACATGAATAGGGTTCATCTTCTGAATAATAACAATAATAATAACACTTCCATTACATTCTTCAAAAATGGGTGAGTGAGCAGGTCTCTGTCTTGGCCGTATGCAATGACGACCTCGGGTAGTGAATCACACGGTCTCTTAGTAACTTTCGTATATTTAATATTTATAAAAAGAAAAAGAAAAAAGTAATCAAAACAGCAGTAGTATTGTACACAGTCAAGTTGGATGACCACGGACACGAAGCAAAATGTAAACAGCGGAGTTTATATTGCAGCCGGTAATCCAGGCTCCTCTTCACTCCTGTTTCGGAAATGGACGTGTATTGTCAATACCTCACTGGGAATGGAGAGGAACTGGGTAGACCTATTGCGATAGGAATTCCTGTTTCTTATATTTTTCTAAAATGTGGTCTTTCACTGATTTATGTGGATTATGTAATATGTATGTATGTATATATATTCCATATATCCATATAATATAAATATATATATATATATATATATATATATATATATATATATATATATATAATATATATATATATATATATATATATATATATATATATATATATATATATATATATATATATATATATAATTTTTGTCATACCCAGTCATATATTTTTTGTATTTACCGACATTAAGCCAGAAATTTCGTTTAATACCAAATCCATCATACCTCTGGAATAACTTACACCCAAGGGGGATTATGAGTAAATAAGTGCTTAGTCACCGGTGGGATTCGAACTGGCCCCCGATTGAAAGATAAAAATGTAAAAATATAAAATGAAATAACCGAGATATAAAATATAAAATGGAACATATAAAATATATAGATATAAAATATAAAAATATCAGATGGAATAACGGAGTGAACTCATATGCTACTCTCAGAAGATTGAAATGTTCATTTTGTTTTATTAACTCAAGGCCATTTGAACGGGCAACCACATGCCTTTGCCTTGCCCAGGCCCGGAGAAAGCCAGAAAAGTGCGTGGGAGAGAAGGGACGCGCTAGACCACAAATGGAAGCGGATTAAGCAATAGACGTCTCTGTCTCTTGGTGGATGATAGGCAATATTTAGAGAGTGGAAAAATGAATGGTTTTCCTGTTTTACGTCTCTCTCTCTCTCTCTCTCTCTCTCTCTCTCTGCTATATTTAGTGAGTCTGGGAAAAAATCAGTAATTTCCCAGTTTTATTTTCCCATATTCTCTCTGTCTCTTTCTCTCTCTCTTTGTGCTATATTTAGTGAATGTGGGAAAAATTAATTGGTTTTTCTGTTGTATTTTCCTTGTATTTTCCTTGTATTCTCTCTCTCTCTCTCTCTCTCTCTCTCTCTCTCTCTCTATATATATATATATATATATATATAATATTATATATATATATATATATATATATATATATATATATATATATATATATATAGTGTGAGTCTGGAAAAAAATAAATGGTTTTTCCATTTACTTTTCCTACTCTCTCTCTCTCTCTGCTATATTTAGTGAGCGTGGAAAAAAATCAGAGATTTTCCTGTTTTATTTTCTCTCTCTTCTCTCTCTCTCTCTCTCTCTCTCTCTCTCTCTCTCTCTCTCTCTCTCTCGTAATGACGCAGCCTGCCTGGACAGACAGCTTCTTGCACGTCAAGCCTAGCGAGATCATGACCTTTGGTCGAACCACGTAAGTTATTTCAGATAGTAAATGCAATTTTTGTTTATTTTCCCTCGCCTGAACGTTTCTCACTTTCGGCAACTTTTTTTTTTTGATCGACTGTTTGGGCTATTACGTCGTTTGGCTTGTGAGAAAGATGAAATTACGTATATATATATATATATTTATGAATATAAATATTTTATATATAATGTTTATATTCATATATACAGTATTATGAATATATTACATTTATACTGTATATATTTTTATATATATATACACATATTGTTATACGTGTATATAGAATTTATATATATATATATATATATATATATATATATATATATATATATATATATATATATATATATATATGTAAATTTATATACATAATATGTGTAAATATATATATATATATATATATATATATATATATATATATATATATATAAATATATATGTATATATATATATCCAAATCAAAGTCCTTCAAAGAAGGCACCGTGCTTACCCCATATAAAAATGGGTATAAAAGCACGTTAAAAAAACGAAGAAGATATACATTATAAATGTAATATATTTATAATTATATATATACATATAAACATTATGTATAAAATGTGTATATGTATATATACAATAATATACACGTACATGCACACATCCACACAGGTACAGTTTTCCTCCGTAACTAATCGGTGCTTTAAATCTTAACTAGTACACACATTAGCGCAAGTAGACCTTACCTCACCCTTGGCATTTGAGGTGGGTGGCAGGAGAAAGACAAGCTGGCATTCTCTCTCTCTCTCTCTCTCTCTCTCTCTCTCTCTCTCTCTCTCTCTCTCTCTCCTCTCTCTCTGCAGTCTCTTCCCAGAGGTCATTTCAGCAAGCGAGTGTTTTTGTTTGCTTCGCGATGCTCTTTTGTTTCCTCATCGTCTTCTTCATTAGATTATCAGTGCGATTGTATCTTTCATTCGGATGACACTTTCGATGCTTGCGTTCGTTCTCTGTTCATTTTTATTATCCCTTTAATGTATTTTTGTAGATTTTTCATTATTGGTTTTTTTTGGGGGGGGGGAACTTGAGAGAGAAAAAAAAACCATCTCCAGAAAATGATTTGTGGGCTAAGTGGATTTTCGTCTCTGGACGTTAATTTTCATCTAATGATTTTACGATTTTTTTTT
>NC_089761.1:30438143-30440643 GCF_040412425.1 Macrobrachium rosenbergii | reverse complement strand
AAAGAAATATAAAAAAGAAGCGAGACTGCAGCAATGTTACTTTTAGTGAATGAACCAAATAATTCACAGGATTTACCCCGTAACAAAAGGAGTAAAATAATAAAAAAAATGTCGTGAATGGAGGTGAAAGCTTCCCCACTCTGGTCTTCCTTTTATTCGTGTTATCTTTTTTGCGTGTTATAATATCAAGTTAATACTTGTTCTGCCTAATATTTCAAGTTTTTTTTTTTTTTGGTGAGGCGCTATAACGAATACTCGTAAATTGTTTGGAAATAGTTTAATTCAGTGGGCCAAAGTTTTTGTTATTATTATTATTATGAAATTTGTGTGAAGAATTTTCTGTGTAGAAGTCTTACCGATCAAAAACAAAACCATTAACGATTGGAAATGGTTATATTGGGTGGTATTTTAATTTTCATGTGCACAAGCGCAGTACATTCCTTTTGCTGACGCAATTTGTTTTATTGCCTGGTCCACTTTTTTTTTTTCTAAACACGGTTGCAAACCATCTCCTGCGTTCTCATATCTCTTGACTGAAGGGCTGAGTTTTGGTTTTGCTTTGGGAATCTTAACTCCATTTCATATTTCTTAACGTGAAAATACTGCAACGCTTGTTCATATAGCCTTTTTTTTAATTTGAAATAAGCCTACATCTTTATTCATTCCTTACTGATTATTTGATTACTAAATTAAACCCCGCCCCAACACACACACACTCTCTCTCTCTCTCTCTCTCTCTCTCTCTCTCTCTCTCTCTCTCTCTCTCTCTCTCTCACACACACACACACAGAGGAAAGCTCACACTTCTAAAGAGGTGTTTCATAGGCTCTTTCATTTATGCTTAGTTATTTGTTCTGGGCTGTTCATTCCTGCATTGCATATACCATCGAGTTATTTTGGTTATGTGTATATCACTTTCCTTGGAAATCTTACCTCTCTTGTCATTTTAGCATACCCTGGGTCTCTTATTCATGTAGACCAAAACCTCCTCAGGCGTTCACACCGAGTAATAGAGATATAAACTGGTTTTGAATGTAAACAAGTGAAAAATGCTCCGAAGTTTCTTCGGCGCAATCAGGTTTTCTGTACAGCCGCTACAGCGTATAATTAAGGCCACCGAAAATAGATCTATCTTTCGGTGGTCTCGGTATGATGGTGTATGAGCCGCGACCCATGACACTTTATCCACCGCCCGGTGGTGGCCTGGCCATATATATATCGTTGTCAGAAGCACGATTATGGCTAACTTTAACCTTAAATAAAATAAAAACTACGTAGGCTAGAGGGGTGCAATTTGGTATGTTTGACGATTGGAGGGTGGATGATCAACATACCAATTTGCAGCCCTCTGGCCTCAGTAGTTTTTAAGATGTGAGGGCGGACAGAAAAAGTGCGGACAGAAAAAAGTGCGAACGGAGAGACAAAGCCGGCACAATAGATTTCTTTTACGGAAAACTAAAATCGTTGTAGGCTTCAGTGACTTTAGAATAACAGCGAATATGAGTTATGAGATGACTGTCAGCAGACAGTTATAGAAAAACGACTGGAGAAAGGCAGTCTCTATCTAACAGTGGGCCCATAGTGATAAAACTCTTAAATTACACCACGCGAGAAAATGCCAATCACCGTGGCCATGATGTTACGATAAAAAAAGAAAATGTTTTTCGATGAAATATCGACTTTTGCTCACGTCATGGCGAGAAATATTTTCATTTTCTTATATCTTTTAATTTTCTTATGATCTGTGGTAGAGCCTTTACTCTTTCCCAAGTTTGCAACATTCTACTTATCTGGTATAGGTCATGACGGTAAATAAACAGTGTCAGCAAATCTCTATAGGTTGCGTAAACACATATGTAAATTATTACATTTTATTTGTAATTTGCTATAAATTACCATTGATTTTAAACTCGCACTTCAGTAATTCCGTAAATAGTTGGCGTCAAATACAGTAATTCCATAAATAGTTGGCGTCAACACATTCGCATAAATGGTCAATTTTTCTTTGTACTTCAGTAAATCACTATTGTTCTTTAAATCGCACTTCTGTAATTTCATAATCCCCGCATTGCACGCATTGCATTAACTCGACGTGGCGCGTATTCCAGTCTTCCAGCGAAATAAGTGAAGGCGCCGAATGTGTCTGTTAGTTTCCATCGCCTGGAAATTGGGTCTGGATACGTTAATCCCTTCCAATCCCATTCACTTAGGCCGGCTTAAGCAAAGAGGGCATTCCGAGATTGATATTACCTAAATGCCTGCAAATTTTGAATGAATTACACTTACTACTGTTCCTAATATTGATACTACTACTGCTAGTGGTAGTTACTAATACTACTTTTTTCGTTCGTCTGGAGGGAGGAAGTTCACCAGAACCTCAAGTCTTGGTTGTGGACAAAAAAGTCTGTCAAGAATTTGCTTACGATAGAGATACTGATTTCTCTTTAGGATAGGAAGGTCTATGACGTAGGTTGTCCAAAGGTATACCAGTTACATTACA
>NC_089761.1:30423143-30430643 GCF_040412425.1 Macrobrachium rosenbergii | reverse complement strand
ACATTTTTTGCGTGAACAAGTTAGCTGCAAACATGTGTGTTTGGGGGAAATTTGAAGGAAGTTTTGCATTAACAAGTTAGCAGCAAGCACGTGTGATTGGGAGACATTTTTTTGCATGAACAAGTTAGCAGCAAGCATGTGTGTTTGGGAGGCATTTGAAGGAAGTTTTGTATGAACAAGTTAGTAGCAAGCATGTGTAATTGGGAGACATTTGAATTAAGGTTTGCATTTGCAAGTTAGCTGCAAGCATGTTTGTTTTGGAGACATTCGAAGGAAGTTTTACTTGAACAAGTTAGCAGCAAGCATGTGTGTTTTGTGACATTTGAAGGAAGCTTTGCGTGAACAAGTTAGCAGCAAGCATGTAAGTTTGGGAGACATTTGAAGGAAGTTTTGCATTTACAAGTTAGCTGGGAACATGCATGTTTTGGAGACATTTGAAGGAAATGTGCATGAACACGTTAGCAGCAAGCATGTATGGTTTGGAGATATTTGAAGGAAGTTTAGCTTGAACAAGTTAGCAGCAAGCATGCGTGTATGGGAGACGTTTGAAGGAAGTTTTGCACTAACAAGTTAGCTGCAAGCATGTGGGTTTGGGAGATATTTGAAGGAAGTTTTGCATTAACAAGTTAGCTGCAAGCATGTGTACTTGGGAGACATTTGAAGGAAGTTTTACATTAACAAGTTAGCTGCAAGCATGTGTGTTTGGGACATATGAAGGAAGTTTTGCATTAACAAGTTACCTGGAAGCATGTGTGTTTGGGAGACATTTGAAGAAAGTTTTGCGTTAAGAAGTTAGCAGTAAGCATTTGTAATTGGGAGACATTTGAAGGAAGTTTTGCATTAACAAGTTAGCTGCAAGCATTTGTGTTTGGGAAATATTTGAAGGAAGTTTTGCATGAACAGTTAGCAGCAAGCATGTGTGTTGAGGAGACATTTGAATGAAGTTTTGCATCAACAAGTTAGCTGCAAGCATGTGTGTTTGGGAAATATTTGAAGGAAGTTTTGCATGAAGAAGTTCGCAGCAAGCATGTGTCTTTGGGACATTGGAAGGAAGTTTTGTATAGGAAGTTGACAAAATTGAATTACTCGATTTTGGAATTTTTCGAAGGAAGTTTTGCATAACAATTTTGAAATTTTTCGAAGGAAGTTTAGCAGCAAGCATGTGAGTTTGGGAGCCATTGGAAGGAAGTTTTGTATAAGAAGTTGACAAAATAGAAAGCACGCAGTGTTGAAGTTTTTGAAGGAAGTTGTATCAAATTGACAGGAAGCACGCATTTTGGGAACTTTTGAGAAAACATTAGAATTGGAACAATTTAAAAAAAATATTGTAAAACGAAATACTATTATTATTGGTACCAATATTATTGATAGCATCGTAATGAAATTATTATTATTATTATTATTATTATTATTATTATTATTATTATTATTATTATTATATTATTATTATTATTATTATTATTATTATAAATTGGAAGCACCTTGAAGAAAGTGTGTGGAAGTTTAAAAGAATCATGATACTCAAAAACCTTTGAAAGGAGTTATATATATATATATATATATATATATATATATATTGACAGATATATAATATCTGACGTATATTTGAGCAGTTTTGAAGAGTAAAAAAAAAAAAAAAAAGATTAGCAGTAGAGGCCCGGTCAGGGAGATTTTGTTAAAGAGGCTGACTGAATTTATACTCGGGAATTATCTTTGAGAAACCGACTTCAATCATGAGTGATTGCTGCCGAGGATGATTGATTGAAAGCATAATGTTTGGTCCTATAAATTCTGCCAAAGGCTCTGATTAAAAACGTTGGGGGAAAGATCGTATACTTGGAATTTTGTGTCCCTCTTGCCCTGAGCTGCGAATTAAGTACCTTATAATTATACGGCTGCGGTGGTCGCAACCAGGTTATCCAAAAAAAAAGGACATGGGCTAGCAACCTCATCCCTTACGGCGCCACCCCTCTAAGGAAAAAAGTATGGTAATACTTGTATATATATATATATACACACATATATATATATATATATATATATATATATATATATATACGTATATATGTATTTTTTATATAATATGTAATGTATATTATATATATTATATATATTATATTTATATATATATATATATATATAATATATATATATATATATATATATATATATATATATAATATATATAATCATATATCTATCTATCTATATATCTATATATTTATATATATTATATATATATATATATATATATATATATATATACACACTGTATATTCTACAGTTGTAATTGATCCCCAACCCAGGTAAAAGAGAAAAAGAAGTGAAGCATAGCCTTAACACTTCTGCCACGTAAAATACCCAAGCATTAGCTGTCTGTTGCATTTGGTAATGGGTCATAATGAGGCTCTCAAACCAACAGAGTCAGAGTAATTGCCTGCCTACCTGTCTGCCAAGATATATGGATAAATAAACAAACCGATAGAAAATAATATCACGTCGAGGTTGACACTCTCATAAATGGAGAGATGTCAAAACATTTTATACTCTTTTTATGCATCTTGTGCAAAAAAAGCTGGGAGTAAGGTGAAGGTGTTTAGGGGGGGAGATAAAAAAAAATAAAAAAAAGAGAAAAAATCCCACAAACTTCCCGCGAGACGAACCCGCTCCTAAGTCACACTAATTTTCGTAATTTATGGAGAAAAATCATCGGTTGTCCTGTGCAGGAGCGAGAAATGATGGGTTTATGCCTTATAATTGTAGCGCTGACATCCCTCCTCCCACCCCCCTCCTCCCTCCTCCTCCCGTCCTCTCCTCTACTCCTCCTCCTCCTCCTCCTCCTCCTCCTCCTCCTCCTCCTCCTCCTCCTCCTCCTCCTCCTCCTCCTTCTCCTCCTCCTCCTCCTCCTCCTCCTCCCTTCCCTTACCTCTCTCCCCTCATCCTCCTCACAGCTCTATCCCCTCCCTACAGAATTCGCCACTCTCTCTCTCTCTCTCTCTCTCTCTCTGAGTTCTTTCCGATCTTCTTGCTCTTTTTTGTTTATTTTTTCTTGTGTCTTATTTATATTCCTTACGAAATGTTTGTGCTGTCGAGGTGTGTAAGAAACTGCAATTCATAAAAAAAGCAGAATGGAAAGCGATGTATTGAAGCTCATCTCTCAAGTCAGTTGTGCAATGCTAGTCTGTCCAATTTTTTTCACACCATTTATATTTATATTATGTAATTTCCATGTTATTGAGACACGTAAGGAATTATGTAATTTATAAAAGCAATGAAAAGCAGTGTATTAGAATATACCCGTCGAGCCAGTTTTGCAGTGGCAATGTGTAAATAAATTTGTCATCCTATGTTCGTTGAAAGATATGCACCTTATTATTTCCTTCTTTTCCTTTTTGAATATCTTTGAGTGATCGGGTTACATTATTTGTCGTCGCTCAACAGGGAGTTCATTGCATCACGAAGTAAAGATCCCCAGCGATACAATTAATGAGAACTGCGATAGGAAACCGAGTCGTCCCGAATTGTTTACCTCTCGTAAGCCGGGTTGGGGGATGGGGGGGGGGGCGTTGGTGGGGAGGGAGAAGTAAGGAAGAATAGAAGGGAATTACGGGTGATTATAAAAATAAATGAAAACAAGGAAACGCCATCGGTAATTATAAAAATAAATGAAAACAAGGAAACGCCATCGGTAATTATAAAAATAAATGAAAACAAGGAAACGCCGAATTGTCGTGGTGGATCATTCCGGAATCAGAGGTGGGTGATCACTTCCAGCAGGAAATGCGAGTCTTCTCTTATTTTTTTTTTAGGAGAAGCAAGAGTAATAATATTGAAGTAGTGGCAGAAAAACGCTACAGAAATTTGACGAGATGTGGATGCACGAAGCAGTAATGTTTCGTAGTAACAGAAACGAAAACAGAAGTAGAACCAAAAGGAACGAAAGTAACAGTAATGGTTAATATGTTGAAATAGAAGATTGGATGTAGCAGAATCTTTAACAGCAGGATTTTTTTTTTTATTTTGTTTACAAAATAGTACAAGTGCGACGGCCCGTAACCTTTTCAAAAGCAGCAGAAAAAGGAGTAGCATTAATGTTTTAAAATGTAGTAAAAGTAGCAATAACAAGAATCTTTATAATGGCTGAAGTAGTTGACATTATTCCTCACAAAAATCATCAGAATTAGCAGTAGCAGTAATGATTTAAAAAGCAGCAGAGGTGACATTTGAAGAATATACGCATAAAGCAGCAGCAGAATTCGCAGTAGCTACAATAGACACAAAAGCAGCAGAAGTAATAATTAATATACAAAAGGCAGCAGCAACAACAAGACTAGCCATACAAATAAACAGAAAAAAAGCAGCAGCAGCAGTCGTAGCCACAGAAACAACAGCAGCACTAGCAGCAAAAGCAGCGGCAAGGAAGGGCCCCTTCGAACCCGAACCTTTGGTCAACGCAGGCGGCGAAATAACTAATTGTAACGGCATTGTAAATTGTGGTTGCGGTAATTATCGGAGAGTGGTGTTGGTGGTGGAGAGAGAGAGAGAGAGAGAGAGGAGAGAGAGAGAGAGAGAGAGAGAGCTGGTGGAGAGAGAGAGAGAGAGAGAGAGAGCTGTTGGTGGTCGAGAGAGAAAGAGAGAGAGAGAGAGAGTAGGTGGTGGTGGTCGAGAGAGAGAGAGAGAGTAGATGATGTGGTGGTAGAGAGAGAGAGAGAGAGAGAGAGTCGGTGGTGAGAGAGAGAGAGAGAGAGAGAGAGGTTTGCAGTGAGAGAGAGAGTTGGTGGTGGTGGTGGTAGAGAGAGAGAGAGAGAGTTAGTTGGTGGTGGTGAGAGAGAGAGAGAGAGAAGGAGAGAGAAATAGTTGATGGTAGTGAGAGAGAGAGAGAGAGAGAGAGAGAGAGAGAGAGAGAGAGAGAGAGAGAGAGAGAGAGATAGTTGCATTGTGCACGGATGCTGCAGCAGCCAGTGGAACAGCTGCTGTCAAGGAGGAGAAAGGGATGCTGCGAGATGCTTCGTTTTCGAAGATGGGGAGTAGCTGGGAGTTCAACACTCGTGATAGGGATGGCGTGTTCCCCCATCTCTATTCTGTAAAGGGTTTTGTTATGTAAGTGTTAATGAGTAATAGCAGCATCTGCTACTATTGTAAGTAGCAGTGATTTTTTTAAGCGGGGAAACGTGCTACTGTTATTTAGTGATAGTCTTTTTCAGTAGTAAAAATGCTACTAGTATTAATAGTAATTTTAATATGGGTGAGTTTCCCTCGTGATGAAAAAAAATTTTGGGCATGACTGGAGTAAAACTGAAGAGAGAGAGTGTGTACGAGCCCGCAATTCAGAGAGGGAGAGAGTACGAACCAGCTATATGATTCAGAGAGAGAGAGAGAGAGAGAGAGAGAGAGAGAGAGATAGAGAGAGAGAGAGATTACGAGCCAGCAATACGACTCAAAGAGAGAGAGAGAGAGAGAGAGAGAGAGAGAGAGAGAGATTGATTACGAGCCAGCAATACGACCCAGAGAGAGAGAGAGAGAGAGAGAGATAGAGAGAGAGATAGTGATTACGAGCCAGCAATACGATCCAGAGAGAGAGAGAGAGAGAGAGAAAGAGAGAGAGAGAGAGACAGCTCTACGATGCAGCGTCATAATCTGAACAATTTACGGCTTCCGTAATAATTACAGTACTGTACAGCACATACAGTATATGACGTCGTGTTCTTTGTGGGTATCAGGTGTCAGCCTCATTATATACCAGCCATTCGGGCATTGTTCCAGCGGAAGTGGCGTTACTTATTTTTAGGAAATGTACAGTCGAATGGGATTTATATGGGTTTCCAAGTGTCGACCAAGAAGTGCCGTAGCATTATAGAGACGGACCTGAGGTGTAATGTGTTTGGGAAATCACACACACACACAAACACGCACACACACACACACACATATATATATATCTATATATATATATGAAATATATATATATATATATATATATATATATATATATATATATATATATATATATATATATATATATATATATATATATTGCATATCTCTATATGGGTAAGTTTATGTCTGTGTATACTCTTGTAAATTAATGAATCCAATCATGAATGAGATCAGGTACATCTTCGTGATGATTTTGTTAATTTTTTTTTCAACGCAAGGGCCTGTGGCAGAGAGAGAGCAGGAGAGAGACTGTATATGTACATGTGTGTGAGTGTGTGTATATAATGCGGCCATGTATTTAAATAAGCTCTCTCTCTCTCTCTCTTTAAATCTCTCATTCTTCTTTAATCCATTGTACATCATAATCATTCATCTCCCCTTAAGGCAAAGGTAAACATTACCTGGCATCCCCCTCCCCACTTACCCCAAACCAAACGATGAGAAATAGCAAGGCTGGTGATAAGCGCCGATGTAAACAGTCACAATTACCGCTGTGGCCCCCAGCAGATGCGACGCACTTGTCATGAGGGGAAACCACCACACCTGTCGGCCACCTACGTCTTCATCAGTGTAATAAATGTTTTTCTGTTAGAGCACATACGAAACGTTGGGGGCGGGGGAGGGGGTTAGTTTAGTCATCGTTCGCTGGAAGCTGTAGTGTGGGAGTTTAAGTTGTTTATATCTTGTGAGAAAATCAGCGTCCTGTCAAAATCAGCTGATCGCCGTTTGGCTCTGCACTTCTTCCAGAGCAATTGACATTTAAGGGCCATTGACGCAAAAAATAGTTCATTTATTTTATTCTTGTAATTTTTATTAGTATGTTTCATTTTGGAATTTCTTTCATTATCTGTCATTTGGAATTTATATAGAAAGATATCGTTTAGAAATTTATCAATTTATTGTTTGGAGATTTTCTTTGTCAACATTCGTTGTTGTAATTCACCAATTCTTGTCCATTACCGGCACCAAATAAAAGAAGGTATATAATTTTCTGAATTGTAACTTCAAATACCTGTCGGTAACTGCCATCATCAAGGTGATCTCTGAAAGTCAAAACCATCCACATTCATGCGATTGTTTTTATAATGCAGATCTGAGCAGGATGAAGACCCTTTGTCATTATTAGTAAATTATATTGGGCATAGTCCGTAACTGGGTGGGTGTCCGCTAATGAGAATGAGGTATTGATATGTTTGCTACACTGGTGGTCTCTCGATCTGTGGAGTTGAGTGACATTGCGTAGGGTCGACACGTGGACGGGTGGCCCGTGATGCCACCATGACCATCTGCAGTGGCATGGGACATTAGGGCTAGTAGCCTAAAAAAAATCAGTGCTTAGAAACTTGCAGCAAACCTTTGAAGTCGGGTGCGAGTGTCAATAACATGTGGTAACCTGTCTTGCTGTGGTAGTTTGTCGTATCAGAATGGCGCTGTGAAAGTTGCACCAAAGAAGGGGTCTGTCAATGCTTCAAGACTCTGTCATTTTTATCCACGTCTATTTCAAGGACACTGCGGTCTGAGAGAGTTTCTCTTTCTTCGTCACGAGAGAGAGAGAGAGAGAGA
>NC_089761.1:30405643-30413143 GCF_040412425.1 Macrobrachium rosenbergii | reverse complement strand
TTTTATCGATTTTGCAAGTGCCTGTCTCCTCCTCCTCCTCCTCCTCCTCCTCCTCCTCCTCCTCCTCCTCCTCCTCCTCCTCCTCACCATCATCATCATCATCATCATCATCATCAATACCACTTCTCTTAGTGAAGGTACAGGCCTGTATCTCATCATCATCATCATCATCATCTTTTTCATCGATTTTGCAAGTGCGTATCTCCTTGTCCTCCTCCTCCTCCTCCTCCTCCTCATTATCATCATCATCACAACCACTTCTCTCAATGATGGGAGAGGCCTGTATCTCGTCATCATCATCATCATCATCATCATCGCCGTGTTTCTCATCGATTTTGCAAGTGCGTATCTCCTCCTCTTCCTGCACTTACTCCTCCTCCTCCTCCTCCTCCTCCTCCTCCTCCTCCTCCTCCTCCTCCTCCTCATCATCATCATCATCATCATCATCATCATCATCATCATCATCACCACTTTGCTCCTTGATGTTCCAAACGCGTATCTCATCGTAGTCACCGTCATCAGTCGCGTATCCCAGTGGTTACGCAGGAACCCGCTTTTTAGTCGAATATATATATATACTGCGATATTAAGAATATGATCAAGTCGACTTTCTAAGTAAGCAGCCCTTTTTTTCTTTTCTTTTTTTTTAACCCACCGTAATTAGAGCCACTTTAGAACGTGCACACCCAAAGCGGCCTTCATTATCTATATTCTTCTATATTCTCCTATATTTATATTCTTCTTTTTCTATTCTTCTGTCTTCTCCTATATTCTTATTCTTCTTTTTCTATTCTTCTATATTCTCCTATATTCATATTCTTCTTTTTCTATTCTACTATATTCTCCTATATTCATATTCTTCTTTTTCTATTCTTCTGTATTCTCCTATATTCATATTCTTCTTTTTCTATTCCTCTATATTCTCCTATATTCATATTCTTCTTTTTCTATTCTTCTATATTCTCCTATATTCATATTCTTCTTTTTATCGGGTCTTTGGCCTACTCGACTGTTTGTTAGATAGCGCTTTGACGCTGACAGCAGAGTGGGTCCACGAGGTGTGGAACGAAAGTTCCAAAACACTACCTAGGTGGGTTCAATCATGGATTAAATACCTGCAAAATACGGGTGGAACTTTTGGAATTTTATCAGAAATTCTAAAATGTTCACAATGAGATATTATTATTCCAATGACTTAAGCCCGTAAAAAATTATGTTAATAATGACCAGTTTATGTACTTATTCAGCATCGCAAAGAACTTTTTTCCATATGTACAATAAAGTATCCTTGTTCATGTACATTTCTCTGACTATTGTGCTTCATAAAAAAAGATAATGTGTTCCATTATCAAGGCAAAAACAGACGTTAGTTTTCCCAGTGGCGGAAACACAATCAAAATAATGATAATAATAATAAAAAAAATAGATTTCCTAGTAGCAAGAATATTATTTAGTTTAACATAAAGTGAATCTGACCTGCATAACGGTCTTTATAAAGAGAGTCTTTACATGTATATCCTCACGGAGTTTGTCATGTTTTTTTTAAAACAGTTTCCTCACAAATCGATTGATGACGTTTCCAAAAACAGTGCTGACCTCCAACCAGATATGACGTCGAGCCAAACTGCTGTGGTTTCTGCGGCTGCGCGCCACATAAAAGTTATCGATGTCAAAAAAAAAAAAGAAAAAAAAATTGGAAATATTATCAAAATGACGCAACCCACTGCAATACCAACGAACAAAAAAAAAAAAAGTAAAGAAAAGTTGTCGATGCCAAAAAAAAGTAAATATTATCAAAATGACGCAACCCACTGCAATAGCGAAAAAAAAAAAAGATTTCATATACTTTCTCCTTAAAATTTTATTGCAGGACGAGGGAGCGCACCGTATAACCCCCCACCCCCCTGTCAGTCCTACGTATGAAAGCTCTATTACTCTGTTATATAACGGCTTCATATTGGGTCGCGTGGAAGTGGCTAAATAGATAGCTTAATGAATAATGCGAAGTGGATATGAGGGCTATTACACTCCTCGCTTATGGATTCCGAATGCAATATTTTTTTCTTTTTTCGTCATTCCGGTTTGCTTTTGATTTTATAAAGAGAGATCAACCGATCAAAAACTTTTTTTATTGACATTTGATATTGGTTTATTATAGATCGTAGATATGTTTTGATTATCATTAACGTCAATGTAATTTCTATATTATTTTCGAAAAAGCATTTTGGAATTACGAATCCAAATTGGTTTTAGTCGATTTCGTCATGAAGCTTTTTTTTTTTTTTTATTACCGGGAGTACTTATTGTTGTGGCTTTTTTATTCATTTATTTCGTTGTAATCCTTACTTTTCCTTTTCTGGGCTTCGTGATGCAATTCTTTTACGTTTATTACTGATTCTGTTTGCGATCTAAAGCTTAGAAAGGCACTAATAAAATAAAAAGGAAAATGATTACAAAATTTTTATTTGCACAAGTTAGTTGCGCAAATAGTTTTTATAGGTATTTACATAAACGTAATATTGATCGGAAAGCATTATATCACACACACATCACTCATATATATATATATATATATATATATATATATATATATATATATATATATACATGTATATATATATATATATTTTTTTTACATAAACGTAACGCCAATCGAAATGCTTTTATGTCACTAGGTGTTGAAAACAGTAATGTCTCTGCCATTTATTCTACTGATACAATCTGCTTTGCTTGGGAAAGACTCAAGGTCTACAACAGTCAAGCAAGCATCTTAGCTGAACAGACCAACTCTCCAAGCAACGTAAAATCGATTCCATTACGACACAGCTTGGGACTCCCACCGACATCGCTTTTTATTTTTACTTAGTGTGTGTGTGTGTGTGAACACTTGAAGCATCAGCCTTTTAAACAGGAAATAGCACAATATTTTAGTCAGCTAACTGTTCGACACAAACGTGGTTTTGCTCCACGGTTGAGACCAGGAAAAATGCCTGGGTCCAGCGAAGGACGGACGTCGGCGTTCTCTCTCTCTCGATGCATTTATTACGTCTTAATGACGATGCAAGTTATATTTTTCCTTATTCTGTTACGCACTCGGATGTGCTCGGACTTAATTGCCGTTTCATCGCTGCTATCACGTATTGCTGTTTTTTTTTCGGGATTTAAATTTTTCTATTTTTTTTTCTCTGCTTCTTTCTTTTCTCTTTTTGTTATTGACGTCTCAATTTTCTCCCCAGTCATCTGTTTTATGTTCCCTTCGTTTACTCAATCATATTTTTAAGTGTTTTTCTTTTCACTTATTTATTTTTTTTTTAGTGGCGTGTCTAATTTCTGTTTGCGAGGTATTTTTCAAGTTTTTATTTCTTATAACTTTTGGCTTGAAGATTGACATTTGCTTAGATTATTTTTATCAGTTCATCTAATTATTTATTAATTTATATTTGATATTAACGCATTCTTGTACCCTAAACTAACACGGTATTGCTAAAACTACACAACGTTACTTTTCCAGGCACAAATTTTTGAAGTAATATTGAAATTGATGATAATAATTACGACAGTAATTCCTGCTCTTTATATTGTTCCAGAACAGTTCCACAATACTTTAAGGTGCTTGAGTGCAATTTTTTTTTTTTTAAATAATGATAAAATAAAATCGGTACATTTTTGAAACATGCCCATGATACCTTATTGGCTCTTAGGATGTTTAACTATTGCTGCTCTCACCAGATACCCTAGGTAAGTTGCAAGTTTCAGTAACACCTAATGAAGTTTCTGTGCCCACAGCGTCTGATAGTCACCATTGGTTACCCACCCGACTATTGCCCAGACTCAATTTTGCTGTCATTGAAGGATAGGCCAGCTTGTTTCCTGCCGGCATTTAAAATGTAATTCTTAGTATTCTTCTGAATGGGAGCTAGCGAAATTGGTTACATTTTTTAGAAAAGCCTGGAATTCTTTTAGACCCCAAATTTTTTTAACCTTGAAGGAAGGGGAGCGTTAGGGTTGCTTGGGGTTGCTTGCTGCTTACAGTACACCGTGCGCGTTGCTGTTTTTGGTAAGCTTTTCGTATTTATACTACCCTTGAGTCTCTTCCGCTTGGCTGTCCATTTTCTTGAATTAAGAAAATGTCTGACAAATTTTTGTGTAATTTTTAACACATTTACTAAGATAACCCCTTTGGGAGCGGCCAGTTCCAACCATTTTGTGGCAACAAAGATTCCCATTGATGATTCAAAATTCTCAACAGCGAACTTAGGTAAATGTGAAAGTCTGTTGGTTTTTTTTTTCGGGGGGCGTGTGGAGTAAAAACAAAAGACGTTAGAAAAAAATAAAAGAAAAAAAGTGACGGTTCGTATCAGACCTTAAAATGCATTGGCAGTAGAGCACTTAACTCCAGTCAAGCTATGTAATGGCCCATTGTACTGGAGCGGTTAATGCTTGGACAGCAATGAGGTTATGGTAATGAATCGATAATAAAAGAAATGTCTGTTTTTTTTCTTTTTCTTTTTATTAGAGGTTCGCCTTGCATTCTCTGATGTATTACTCCGATAGAGGTCCGCTCCGTGTATACTTTCATTTTACAGTTAGTGGCTAGGTTAATGATTGGGATTTTTTCTCCCCCCCCTCTCTGTCTCTCTTCCCTCCCCCCTTTACAACGAGTATTCTGTACGTTTCGTCATCTGGCGTTGCTCGCTCAGAGGATTCTCTTTGTGATAGCTTTTTTCGTTTTCTGGACCTCGGCATGTCATCGCATATCATATGCTTTTGGTTCTTTATTATGACTCTGTAGTCGATAAGATATCTGAAGCATAACGACGCTACCTGATCTGTATAAGGCAATATCTGCGTACGTATGCTAATCTGGATGTTATAACATAAAACATTAATTTTCTAATACACTTCGTTGTGACTTAGTAACGTCCCGTTTCCTGATATTGTTGATAAAGCAGTTTACAGTAATATTCTTTAAGTAAGATTCATTATTTGATTACAGTCTGTTATCATTTCTGTTCAGCCGACTGTGTATTTTAAGTGCTTCCTGAGACAAAGGAATCGCATTAGTCCGGCCCCATTTGATCGCCGCTTGCTCCTAGATAATAATAAGTAATGGTCGTTACCTACGTCCGCGTTGAAATCTCCAGATTCTCTTGGCTGTGCATCCGGTAAGCAAAAAGGGGCTCCTTTATAAATTGATGCAGGTGTAGCCTTCAAAACTACTCTCCAATTTGAACTTTGTGTTCATGTGTATGAGCGTATGTGACTGAACAAGCCTTTGCATACCTGGTTTTTTTTGTTTCCTGCACCGAACATGACGTTCTGTCTGCCCCCGTCCCGCTTCCGTGCTCTGAATTTGAAAGTGCTGTAGTGTATATTTGTATTGATGTTTGCTTTGCATATTGTCATGAATATTTTAGCTGTGCCTTATGCTCTCTCAGTTTTTGATATATATATATATATATATATATATATATATATATATATATATATATATATATATATATATATATATATATATACACACACATACATATATGTTAGTACATTGTGTTTTTTTTTGTCTTTGTAATTCTTCTACTTTCAGTTTACTCAGGGTTTTATCTGTTGACATTCAGTCTCAGTGATCCATAATCTTAATTCTTCAGTCCCGTCGTCTTAGCTGTGGCATCATTTAAACAATTTTGTCCATTTTGTGTGTCATGTTTTAAACAATTCTGCCGCATCCTACTTGGTCCCACGGAGTGTATGGAAATTTTTCCCCTCTCCCCTCCCCGGCTCTCTCTGCTAATTTCCTGAATGATTCAATTAGCGAAGAGGGAAAATCATTCACTTTTGCGAGGCAGCGCAGTTTGATAATATTTATGCAATTCGTGGGATAATTCATACAGAAAACGCGTCGGTTCATGGCCAACTCATCTGGCATTGGCACAGTCAGTCAGAACGACAGACTTATCATTCATATAGCGATTCGAGCTAAAACAGGGGAAATTGTCTAGAGTGCGCGGGCAAATTCCGTTGATCATTTTTTTCCCCCTCCCGTCGCAAAATCTACTCCCCAAACATTTTATTGTTGGGCCGTTGGGCCTGGCCCCTTTAAGCCCGGGTAAATTGATTGTAAATCTGCTTTATGCATCGCACTCTGCATGGAAATGCTTTGATGGAATTATTTCAAATATCAATCAAAAGCCTCGGTAATTTTTTAAATAATATTATTTCTGGGCTCGGTGTTGTACGTTTGTGTATTTGCGGCCAAAAATGTGTGTGAGGGTGTGGATGGAGGGATGAACGCTCACCTTCTTCCTTTGGCTTCCTCTTCACTGAGAGGAATTCGGTCTTAAAAGGTCTTTGATGTAAGAATATTAGGGACGTCGCTTTCTACTCAAGCATTTTTAAGAGAAATCAGTTGAAACTGATTTATGAAAATTTGGTTAAAAGGCCAGTCACCGGGGCACTGTCAGCCATTCAGTGCTTGAGATGAAAAGAGGGAGTTAAAGTGGTTGGACAGCAAAATGGAAGAAAAGTAGTGGGAACAGAGGTCAAGTAAAAGGTTAAAAAGTGGATGCAGCTGTGGACCGAAGGGACGCTGCAAAGAACCTTAAGTAATGCCTACAGTGCAAAACATGAGGTCCACTGACGGCGCTACCTCCTTACCGGGAGCATTTTAGAGTTCCAGTGATTCATGCGAGAGCTACGCAGAGTTAAGAGTTATTAGGTCACAAAAGTTCTTCCTTGTAAGCAGCGAGAACTGAGTGATGATGTAATGAGACAATTGAATGCTTTGATATTCGGAGGTAATCGTCACGACGTAAAGTCGGCGGGTGGAGGAAAGGAGTTAGGATGTTATTTTAATGTAATTTTTAATGTAATCAGGATAACTGAGGAATCGTGGCATAGTGCTGATATGTTTAGTACTGAGGGGGTGGGGATGGGGGCGATTTTTCACGGAAAGGGATTCGAAAGTTGATTATAAATTTTGGGATTTAGATTTGTCTTCAAGGAGATTCTTTCCGTTTATATATATACACACATATATATGTCTATATATACATATATATATATACACATATATATCGCACACACACACATATATATATATATGTCACATATATTAGATATATATATATATATATATATATATATATATATATATATATATATATATATATATATATATATATATATATATATATGTATGTATGTATGTATATACACATACCCAAATATATACATACACAAAGAAAAAAAAAAAGAGATCGCACAGTGTAAAAAAAATACATGGAATTGAAGAATAGAATATAAGAAATGGTATAACAAAGAAAGCAAAGGTGACCACAAAAAATTGAACTATGAAATGAGACTCGTGTGGGGGAGCACAATAAAATACACTGAACTAATAAAGTTCCAACGATTCACGTACATGACTGGGAAGGCCATTCCATTATTTGATCACTGTGGCTGAGTGGTTCAGATCTCGAACACACACACACACACACACACACA
>NC_089761.1:30398143-30403143 GCF_040412425.1 Macrobrachium rosenbergii | reverse complement strand
TGTGCATTCCTTAATTAATTTTGGTCTTAATGAAAGTTATTTTTATGTTAACGAAGGCATATTGTTTTTATATGGAGGAACTGTTGTATGTATTCATTGTTCTCTTAATGTCTCTGCTATCACACCGTCTTTATCATATCCAGCAGCTGAATTTTAGTTTCTAAGGCTAATAAAGTTATATGTCCTCTCGTTATTTCTCTATTAAACCCTGTTAATTTTTTCAGTTTTTTCACCTTTTAACTAGTTTTAGATAGCAGCAAGACAGTACGAGTCGGAATTTTTTCACCTTTTAACTAGTATGAGGTAGCAGCAAGACAGTACAAGTCGGAATTTTTTCAACTTTTAGCTAGTATAAGATAGCAGCAAGACTGTACAAGTTGGAATTTTTTCACCTTTTTACCAGTATAAGATAACAGCAAGACAGTACAAGTTGGAATTTGTTCACTTTTCAACTAGTATAAGATAGCAGCAAGACTGTACAAGTTGGAATTTTTTCACCTTTTTACCAGTATAAGATAACAGCAAGACAGTACAAGTTGGAATTTGTTCACTTTTCAACTAGTATAAGATAGCAGCAAGACAGTACAAGTTTGGATGTTTTCACCTTTTAACCAGTATAAGATAGCAGCAAGGCAGTACAAGTTGGAATTTGTTCACCTTCTAACTAGTATAAGATAGCAGCAAGGCAGTACAAGTTGGAATTTGTTCACCTTCTAACTAGTATAAGATAGCAGCAAGGCAGTTCAAGTTGGAATTTGTTCACCTTTCAACTAGTATAAGATAGCAGTAAGACAGTACAAGTTGGAATTTTTTTACTTTTTAACTAGTACATGATAACAGCAAGACAGTACAAGTTGGAATTTGTTCACCATATAACTAGTATGAGATAGCAGCAAGACTGCACGGGCTGGAATTTTTTCACCTGATAACTAGTATAAGATAGCAGCAAGACAGTACAAGTTGGAATTTTTTCACCTGATAACTAGTATAAGATAGCAGCAAGACAGTACAAGTTGGAATTTTTTCACCTGATAACTAGTATAAGATAGCAGCAAGACTGTACAAGTTGGAATTTTTTCACCTTTTAACTAGTACAAGATAACAGCCTTCCAGTATAAGTTGGAATTTTTTCACCTTTTAACTAGTACAAGATAACAGCCTTCCAGTATAAGTTGGAATTTTTTCACCTTTTAACTAGTACAAGATAACAGCCTTCCAGTATAAGTTGGAATTTTTTCACCTTTTAACTAGTACAAGATAACAGCCTTCCAGTATAAGTTGGAATTTTTTCACATTTTAACTAGTACAAGATAACAGCCTTCCAGTATAAGTTGGAATTTTTTCACCTTTTAACTATTATAAGATAGCAGCAAGACAGTACAAGTCTGAAGTTCTGCGCTTACGTTCACAAGGCATGAATTGCTCCTTAATTCCACTTGTCGTAAAATGTGTTGTCCCCATAAGATGTCACCATTCCGAAGCTGCTACCCACCACAGTTAACAAGACGTGGCCGTAACACTTACGCCGTAGTCATAACTGCTAGAAAATCTGACAGGCTGATGAAAAAGAAGAAACAATTTTGAATTATTATTATTATTATTATTATTATTATTATTATTATTATTATTATTATTATTATTATTATTATTATTATTGAGAATTAAAAGCCACAGTAGTGTTAAAAATATTTATGTACAAAGTTAAAAATGAAAAGGAGCAGTATCTGAAAGTGTCTCCTTTTCGTTTCCAACTTTGTACATAAGCATTTTTAACACTACTGTGACCTTTTAATTCTCGATATTATAGCCTCGCTATAGGGTCGTCTTGTTTCATTATTATTATTATTATTATTATTATTATTATTATTATTATTATTATTATTATTATTATTATTATTATTATTATTATTATTACTGTAGTTGTTGTAGTTAAAACGCACCACCTAACTTTTATACTCTGCAGCGAAATTTATTGTCATAAAAATATCCACTGTAATCACGTATAACTCCATACCACAAGTTCACGAAACCTTATGCATTCATGCTTTTATTGCATTATGCCAAAGAAGGCAAGAATTTCTCAGTTGCTATCTCATTATATGCATCTTCGTTCTCTTTTGACTACTGGTGCTTCTTCTTCTTCTTCTTCCTCTTCGTCCTCTTCCACCAGCAGAGAGCATTTATATATGCAGCCGCCTCGTCACTCCATCAAGGCAAAACAGGATGATATCTGTGATATCTGTCCATCAAAAGGCGTGTCTTGCTTCACCCACTCCTCCTCTTTTCCGCCCTAGGGCCCCCACCCCCTTCCCCTCAGTTCTCTAGTCCCCTCCCCCTTGCCTCCCTTTTATCCCAGTCCTTTCTCCTCCTCCTCCTCCTCCTCCTCCTCCTCCTCCTCTTCCATTCCACCCTAGGAGCTCACCCTTCCCTGAGTTTACCAGCCACCTCCCCAGCCTCCTCCTCCTCCTCCTCCTCCTCCTCCTCCTCCTCCTCCTCCTCCTCCTCCTCCTCCTCCTCCTCCTCCTCCTCCTCCTCCTCCCTTTCCTTCAGCCCTTGGGCTCCACACCTCCCTTAGTTTACCAGCCACCTCCCCCTCCTCCTCCTCCTCCTCCATTCCACCATAGGGGCCCACCCCTCCCACAGTTTGCCATCCACCTCCCCCAGCCTCCCAATCCCTCCTCCTCCTCCTCCTCCTCCTCCTCCTCCTGCTCTTCCAGTTCCATCTTTTATCGGGCGGCGCCATCGGGGCCTCGGGAGCTGGAACGGGCATGCCTGGAAGTCCTGGAAGGCCTCGGTGTCAACAGCCTGAAGACGAGTCATCCCTCTATCTCAAACGCCTGCCACTTACGCTCGCAGCGCTAACACATAACACTGGAATCCTTTTATGGATGTATTTGTTGAATCCCTTTCTCTCTTTACTATTTTTTTGTTCATTTTTCATTCTTGTTTTTATTTCTTTGCTTCCCATTGTCTCTTCTTTTTTTGTAGTGTTTCTCAGTCGTATTAATTCCTTGTCCTGTGTTTTTCTTTCCTAAAGATGTCACGGCTGTTAAACTTTCTTTTACGCCTCGTGTGCCCCGAATTATGTCAGGTATTAAGTATTAGTGTTATCAATTAGGTGGGTTTCTTAATTAAGAGAGCAAGTCTCCAAAGGTTATCTGCAAGAAAATGACTGTTAATAACATAATTTTATATTACCTAGATAAACTTTTATCTAGTGTATTAGCCTCTGAGCTGCCTTGACCAGCGAAAGACTCGTGGCTTGCTTCATTAATTGATCAAAATGGGTAAGTAACTGATTATTTAAAAATTGCATTCCTTGCTTGCATGTGCTTTCGAATTGAAGTTTTAAACAGTTAGAGACCTCTCCTATCTCTCGTTGGTCTTTTTGAAAACTTTGAAATCAGTCCTTCAAGAAAATTTTGAGTGACCTGGCAGAGCTCTGAGCAGTTATGTGAGAGTCACAATCTCTCTCTCTCTCTCTCTCTCTCTCTCTCTCTCTCTCTCTCTCTCTCTCTCTCTCTAGCTCCACGTTCACCGTCGCTGTAATCAGGAACTAGACACGTCTTAACTTCAAAACTTGGTTATCTCTGAAAATTTAGCGGATATCTGTCATTCACCCAAGCATGAAATTAAGATGCCTTATAGGCTAGAAATATCAGTACGAAGACATTTCTAACAAAAGACGTAAGGATTCATATTCTTATACTTTTAATGATGCGCAGTCACGAAGACATTGGTATTCGTAGATCGTATTGATGACCAAAATCAAAGAAGTAACATTTTATTTATTATTTACCCTAGGATTAGGGATTTAAAATTATTTGCTTTAAGTGACTTATGGCACACTGATTACGGCTGACTTCAGGTTGAAGTGGTGATTCCTTTAGAACTGCTACCTAATGAGAGTTTTGTGAAGCAGAAATCGAGCTTTTAGGATCTAAGTTTCCCAAATCAAGTTCGATCAACTTCACTAACGGCTGACACTATTTGATACTACTATCAGGTGAAAAGTGTTACTTTTGTTTTTGATCAAGCCGACATAAATTAGAAGGTTTAGCTGACATCAGCCAATGAAAATCTTAACGATAATTTTAAGTTAAGACGACAGAATTTTACGCAATGTTGAGATTTGGTCAGAATAAGTCACGAGGCTTCCTTGGAGTGCAAAGCTCAAACCGGCGATCATGTATATCACTGAACCGGCACAAGATGAAATAGTGACACTAGATTATAAGAATTCTCAGGAAATACCGATTTTGAGTATTTACAAATCATTATTTGTGATCGTTTTAGGTCCTCCCTGAGGAAACAGTAAGCTACTGTGTTATAGGTTCTCCAGCGAGTTAAACAAGAATTAATGGAAATGTGGATATTATGAATTCATGATTGAGTTCAAAAGACACACGTAGAGGTAGTAAGCCAATCCTGATGTTCGTCGTGAACTCCAGTGCTTAGGATTTTCCTAATTGTCTTATTGCGTTTGTAAAAGAATGGTTTAATACAGTTATAAATGTAAAATTGAGATGTGAACTTGTAGAATTACAGCCAATGAGATTACTTTTAGCAGAGTAAAGTTAGTGAATTTGTATGACGTTTTTCTTTTTCGTTGACTTACAACACATCCTTCAGTATTCTACTGGTACAACTTGCTAAAGCCACCCACGAAACGATCCCACAGCACAGAAAAACACAGTGGAAATGATCGTTTAGTCCCATTTATTTAATACATTGAAACTGAGAGAAACTGATTGGTGGAACTGCATTTCTGTAAATGTGAATTAGAATCTTTCACTTTTACCTCTTGTCTGAGCTTTCGGTCGTATGCCTTGAGTAGCTATGAGAACAAGAAATAAATTCTGATTTATATATATATATATATATATATATATATATATATATATATATATATATATATATATATATATATATATATATATATATATATATATATATATATATATATAATATATATATATAAATTATATTGACTTTACGTC
>NC_089761.1:30388143-30393143 GCF_040412425.1 Macrobrachium rosenbergii | reverse complement strand
TTTATCGACCCTAAAATAGTTAACCTCTTCTTCTGACGACCGGGTAATGATTTTTATATAGACGTGCATGCATACCCACATACTTACAGTACATACAAACATACGTAATATATATATACAAACATACATACATGTATACAAACATACATAAATACATACATACATGTTGCAAATGATATTGGCAGTTTCTTTAATAAGGAATCGATATTCTGTTTGATACGTGCGTTTTATAGGCAGCTCTCTCTCTCTCTCTCTCTCTCTCTCTCTCTCTCATCATATGATTGATAGGATATTAAAAGCGTTTAATGGCTGATCTGCTATTGCTGTGGTGGGGACGAGATTATGGAGAGAGAGAGAGAGAGAGAGAGAGAGAGAGAGAGAGAGAGAGAGAGAGAGAGAGAGAGAGAGACCATTCCGTTTCCTCGCCTGTTGCATATTTTGAATTACTGCGATCTGTCATGAATTATTGAGTCGTTAAACGGAACGATACCTTCTGTTGCGCGATTCGTGGCATTCCTCTGTTGTAATGCTAAATACTAACCCAGTGTAACTGTGTGTGTGTGTGTGTGTGTGCAATGCATATATATATATATACATATATATATATATATATATATATATATATATATATATATATGTATGTATATATATAATGTATATACGTATATAATATACATTTTATATATATAAATATATGTATGCATATATATTTGTATGTATATATATATATTCATATATGTATATATATATGTATATATACAGTATATATGTATATATATACATATATATATATATTTGTATTTATTTATTTATTTATTTACAAAATGTAAGTACATACATTCATACATACATACATACATACATACATACATACATACATACATACATACATACATACATACATACATACATACATACATGAAAACATGTGTATGGTCACAAACACTACCATGCACTTACGAATTCATAAGCTAAGTTGTATGTTAAACTACATGGGGCTACACGTGCATATGCATGCACATAGCGCATGTCATATAAGTGGTAAGTAAATAGTCAATAACAATAAAAAAAAAAAAATTCCCCCTTAGGTAAAACCCCTCGACCCCAAAGCCACCCCACTTGGACGTGTCAGCCTGTATCACCTCCGCTGGGTCTTAGCATCCCCGTAAGTCAATACAGGCGAGTGGGGTATTACGCACGCATGCCATATTCGGGGGGCGTTGGGGGAGGGGGCGCTCTGCACGCAAACATATCAAACCCTCACATGGACGCGCGTGCGGATTTGTGCGTGTTATGATTGGTCGCCGTGGTAAGCAGCCGAGAAGGATTACGCGAGGAATTTTATCTTCACGAAAATTTTCGTTTCTTTCCGTAAAATGCTTGTTTCCTAATCTCTCTCTTTATATATACAATATACATACGTATATACACACACACACACACACACACACATATATATATATATAATACACACACATATATAATATATTTCTTGTGAATTTTCGTCAGAAATGTAAATACTGTGTTTTATTGCCCTTACGGATAATGTTCTTGCATAATATTTTTTGTGGGGGGGGCGATAGTAAGATTACCCCAAAACAGATTATATTTACGAAAGATCTTTCATGATTGGATGTTTGGCAATTGTAAATTTTAGTTTTAGACTTGTCACTTTTGTTCATTGCATGATTACAGCTCATATATATATATATATATATATATATATATATATATATATATATATATATATTTATATATATATATGTATATATATATATATATATATATAAATATATATATATAAATATATATATATATATATATATATATATATATATATATATATATATATATATATATATATATATATATATATATATATACATACATACATACTGTATATATATACACATACGTACAACATATATGTGTGAATGTATGTATGTGTGTGTATACATACGTACATATATGTATACTATATACGTATATATATTGTATATATAAAGAAAGAGATTATGAAACAAGCATTTTACGTTTGCCATCAAAACATTAACGATTCAAACTAAGTCTATGTTATATAAGGAAAAAGATCAGCGTCATGGTAAACCAGCGAAGGGAATTATGGCGTCCGTTTATATGATTCAAACTTTTTAGATCCACCTACGACGTGAAAAAAAAGAACATTATTGGATGCTTTTCATTGCATGTCACGAAGCAGGAGACATTGGTATGCATTGTCTCCAGGCTGACAATTTTTATATATATATTTACTGTCTTTGTTTATTTTGTTTTCATTTTGTGGCTAATGACCTTTAGGTAGAGAACTAGGAGGCAGTTTGGTCAAGTTAAATTGGTGAAGTATTTGAGGCGTTCAGTTACTCCGTATTTTTACAATATTGATATTGCGTCGATGCTTCTTTAATTATTATTATTGTTATTTTTTTAATTAGTGTATTTTGTTTTCATTTTGTAGCTAATGATCTTTAGGTAGTGACCAAGGAGGCAGTTTGGCTAAGTTAAATTGGTGAAGCATTTGAAGCGTTCAGTTACTCAGTATTTTTACAATATTGATATTGCCTCGGTGCTTTACTAATTATTATTATTATTATTTTTTAGTTAGTGTTTTGAATCGGAGTGATTATTTGCTATTCAGGTACACCTTGGTTAATACGTACCAATACATTTCTTGAAGCGTTTGAAATGATAAAAAATGGGAAAATCAAGGTTATTCTACTGGAATCTTTTAACGTATTTCAGGTCTGAGAACACGGTGCGTTTTAAATTGTATAATTTTAGTCAGTCTCTGCTAGCTGTGAAAAATTGACCTTCATTTTAACCGCCGTGTTTTTCGAGAAATTAAAATTGTGCTTAGAATCCTGAATAACATCTAATATACTGTTAAGAGTTTAAAGGCTGTCAGTAGAAACCTGACGTTTGTTTGGGGACGTGTATCCTTCATGTGATAGATTACGTTAGATTTCTTTATCGTTAACTGTTTCCTTATCATTATCCCATTGCAATCATCCCTTATTTATCAAGTCTTGAAGACCTTGACTGTTTCCTGTTTGTCGCCTGGTTTCAGTATTTGATAGACTTATTTATCTTGACGCCGTGAGAGTCTGAAGCTACAAGCTATGACAGGTATATAGTCGTTAATTGATTGATTTATGTGTCACTTTTAGTTTTCTGTAAAGGAAAACTATTGTGACGGCTTTGTCTGTCCGCCCGCACTTTTTCTGTCCGCCCTCACATCTTTAAAACTATTGAGGCTAGAGGGCTGCAAATTGCTATGTTGATCATCCACCCTCCAATCATCAAACGTTCTAAATTGCAGCCATCTAGACTTAATAGTTTTCATTTTATTTAAGGTTAAAGCTAGCCATGTCGTGCGTCTGGCACCGCTATAGGTGCCAACAACACAAGCCACCACCGAGCCTTGGCTGAGAGTTTCATGGGCCGTGGCTGAGAGTTTCATACAGCATTATACATTGTACAGAAAACTCGATTGCGCCGGAGAAACTTCGGCGCATTTTTTTACTTGTCTGTAATATTATTACCGCGTTTATCGGACTTCTTTTCCTTAAAAACGCTCAAGAAAATTCTACATTATAAATCAAGAGCTTTGTGTATTCTTATGACATTGCAGGTAATTCCATCGACCCAACAGGTGAGGGGACAAAAAGTTCCCAGACAGAAGAAGAAGAAGAAGAAGAAGAAGAAGAAGAAGAAGAAGAAGAAGAAGAAGAAGAAGAAGAAGAAAAAGAAATTCGGATGCTCCGGTCATTTAGACATGATTTATGGACATGAAGACATACGATAACATGAAAAGCAAATACTGTTTTTTTACGCGCATATTTAAAAGTCAATACCACTTCTTCGCGCGGTAGTTACGGGAAGTTTTATAGCCGGCGACGTCCAACTCCCAGATTCCTAATAAGGCACCTGCTTTTTTTTTTTCCTTTTTACGTTTCTTTTACTTAATAAATCTATTCTCAAACACAGGCACAGTGATTATGTGAACCCAGAGATAACTCAGGCCACGTAATGCCATTGGGTTTGGTGAAAGTTTTCCCGGTCACTGCCAGGAAGGACCCAGTACTAACGAAGCCTTCGGTGGTGCCTGGATGCCTTCAGTTTTATGAAAATTAAAGTGTTTGCTGCTGTTGGGACTGCTGCGACTGTTAAGAGCTTGTACACCATTAAGCCATCAGCTGACATGGGCAAAATTATTAACTGACAGTTTTAAGCTGGGTATTTCTTGTACTTTATTATAATCGTATGACTGTTGTCTTTAACCGTAAGTGTTAAGCTGTTTGTCTTTAGCCGTAAGTATTAGGCTGTTTACTTATGTGTACACTCTGAACGTTTTGTTCAGATCATATCTGATGCTCAGGCCACCGTGTGCAGGGTTCCAACACAGGTCGTATATCATATATCGTGACATACAGTAGATTTATTGCTGTTTGTTGTGTAGGACAACTTTAACTTCCGTCATAACACCTGTAGGCTCAGTTCTACACAAATAATGAGTTTGTTTGTTTTGAACTCAATGCGCTCATGAATGAGTGTATGCGCCTTTGTTTAAATGGGTATATACACCTTTCTAAACTTTTTTCTGATTTTTTTTTTTTTTACACTGTAGAGGCATGTACATGTGTCTACTGTGGCTGCATGTCGTCCTTCCCATATCAGACACTTCAAGCGAGTGCTGAAATTTCTGGAACTCAAAACTCAAGAGGCCCTGTGTGGACCCAAAACGCTCCCGATGCTTGGGGCCGCAAGACCACCCAAATCTCTGTATAAGAGAAGTAAAGTCAGTCAGGTTCTGTACAGCCCGTGGAGACTTCCTCCATCCATCCCCCGGCCCGGCATAAAGCATTGTGTTGCGGTGGACTCAGAAAGTATCGTAGATTTATTAGCCGATCGAGCTTTTGTCTAGCAAGGGGAATAAAAAAAAAAGGAAAAGAAGAAAAAAGTTCTCGGTACGTTGATCAACTTTG
>NC_089761.1:30380643-30383143 GCF_040412425.1 Macrobrachium rosenbergii | reverse complement strand
TATATATATATATATATATATATATATATATATATATATATATATATATATATATATATATATATATATATATATATATATATATATATATATATATATATATATATATATATATATATATATATATATATATATATATATATATATAATATTATCATCTTTGGCACAGAGAAGTAAGTTATCTCTATTCTTTCCATTTTCCCATATGAATTTCTTTAATTAATACGATCTGCCCTTAGCGATTCACTATGCATGGCTATGTTTGTGTGTATATGCTCATGATTATACTTCAAGCAATATCTACACCCGTAAGTGCATTATGACCTGCTTTTCTCCCAAATAAATAATCTGGATTATTTTTTTATTTTTTTATTACGCTGTCTACATCATCTAGTAGGCGAAGTAGGCAAGTTGCATGGTTTTCCAGCGTTCTGGCATCCGCATGTAAGGCGTCATTATACACGCACAATTCTGATTAGTTCCCATTCGATACATATTTATTTTAATATTAAACGCCTGGTTGTTTTGCCAAAGAATAATTTTGAAATTGAAGCAGACAGCTTTTTGAGTTACCTTTCAATATATATTAATAAATATTAAACGCCTGGTTATTTTGCCAAACAGGAATTTTGAATTGAGGAAGACAAATTTTTTGTTCCGTCTAAAAGTATATTTATAGATATTAGACGCCCGGTTGTTTTGCAAAGAAGAATTTTGAAATTGAAGTATACAATTTTCTTTTAGTTCTCTTACAATGCATATATATGAATATTAAACGCCCGTTGGTTTTGCTTAAGAATTTTGAAATTGGGGTAGACAATTTTTTGGTTCCCTTGCAATAAATATTTAGTAGCACAATTTTTTTTGGTTTCCATATAAAGCATATTCATAAATATTAAACTCCGGTTTGTTTTAGCAAAGAAGAATTTCGAAATTGAAGTAGGCAATTTTTTATGTTCCATTTCAATATATGTTTAATGAATATTAAACGCTGAGTTGTTTCGCGCCAAGAGGAATTTTGAAATTGAAGTAGGCAGTTTTATATGTTCCATTTCAATATATATTTATGAATATTAAACGCTGAGTTGTTTTGCCGAAGAAGAATTTCGAAATTGAAGTATACAATTTTTTATGTTCCATTTCAATATATATTTATGAATATTAAACGCTGAGTTGTTTTTCCAAGAGGAATTTTGAAACTGAAGTAGACAGTTTTTTATCTTCCATTTCAATATATATTTATGAATATTAAACGCTGAGTTGTTTTACCAAAGAAGAATTTCGAAATTGAAGTAGACAATTTTTTATGGTCCATTTCAGTATATATTTATGATTATTAAACGCCGCGTCGTTTTGCCAAAGAGGAATTTTGAAATTAAAGTATACAATTTTTTTTTAGTTCCCAGAAACGGCATATTCATAGATATTAAACTCCGATTTGTAATGCCAAAGAAGACTTTTGAAATGTGAGTAGCAGCAGAGAGAGAGAGAGACACGAGAATGACCTCCTCCTTCACCTCCCCGTTGACATCAGCGAATAGGGTCAAGTGTGCAATGAAACCCCCCCACGAGGATGGGAAACGTCCTCCTCCCCATTAACTGCCAGTGCCAACAATGGAAGAGTCCCTTGATGGCGAGCGAAATTAGGGCCAGCAAATGAAGCTGGTGGCTCTTGGGCCTTCGGATGGAGCCGTGGCTCTGAGTCTCTGTGGTGGAGCCATGTCTGTTTTGGGTTGGGGGCGGGGTTGGGGGGGGACACGGAGTGTTATGTCATACTGACTGGCTGTTGTCGTTGCTGATGAGTTTAACTTCCATTTTTGACATTTTTTTTTAATTAGGTTTTGGTTTAGTGTTGTTTTTGTCATCCTTGTCTGTTTCTATATATATACACAGTATATATATACACATATATACATATACATACACACGCATACACATACACATATACATATATTATACATAACTATATATATTTTATATATATATATATTATATATATATATATATATATTATATATATACATATACAGATACATATACTACTTCATCAGTAGATTCCTGTTTTCATCCTTTTTTTTCTACCATGGGTTTACTTTATCTTGTAACATATTTCATTCCGTTTATGGTTTAGTGTTGCCTTAGCTATTTCCTTTTCTTCCTCAATGGATACATATTTTAATCTTCCATTCTTTCTTTTATCGCCTTTGTTTTTAGCCATTTTCCTTCATTTTTCTCATCTTTTTAGTCTGAAGTATAATTTTTTTTTAAAGTGCAGTTCTGAACCCAACCCTCAATGGCGAGTTTTCATTACCACTTAATTTCTAGTTCATGTGGTCTTTCTTATCCACTTTTTGCTTTGTCTTTTCTTGCCTTCTTTTTGCACTGGCACTTTGCCTTTGGTGCACTTTTAGTCCTTTCATCTTTTATTATTGCGGTTTATCGTCACTCAGTCGTTATAAATTCTGATTTCAACAATCCCCCTCCCTCCCCTCTCTACCTC
>NC_089761.1:30363143-30375643 GCF_040412425.1 Macrobrachium rosenbergii | reverse complement strand
GAATGAATCGATTATCTCAGGGCAATTAGGGTAAGGGTGCGACCTTACTACAGTACAACATGTCGTAAACACACGTTGGCAACTTGTCGAATACAAATCACAGACATGTTGAAAACCAATCGACGACCGTAAGTGGAGATCGTACCTCTGGGAAATGCTGGAGAATCATATGAAGTACTGGACAGAACTGCCAGTGAGTCGTTGATTTGTATCCAACATCTTTGTGATGTGTATGCTATAAGTTGCCGACATCTACATGTGGGGCAGAGGAGATTTTCCGTAATTTTATGGACTGGGTAAATCAGTTTAATAAAATTTAAGACACGTTCTTTAATATCTTTGTTCCCCGTCGTTAGTATTACAAGCTGACAAAAAAGTCAAAGGATAAAAAGCTAGAATGTTTTGAGGCAATTCTAAACAAGGTACGTAGGCCCAAAGGTCTGGCCTATATACAAACCGGTCAGCCAGAGAGCTGATCAATTTATCCCTTTGCTGCGTTACAAATAGTGCTTGATTGATGGCAGTTTCTTGAACCGTTCACTCACATAATGGGAAGATTTACTGTTAAGCAAGTGTAACAAAACAGTACGAAATTGGTTTTATAACCTGGCAGTAAAATACTGTAGTAATTTTATGTCGATGCTGGCATACTAGAATAATACAAAGTAATATCATAAGAGTTAGTACGTAGGCAACAGTACGATTCATTAGAAACGGGTATATGTTGTCATATCACAACAGCTTTCGTAGAGTAATGACTTTTAGGACGTGACTTGAAAACAAAATTGATTGTCTTGTTATGAATAAAATTGATTTTGAAACAGTAAGGTAACGGACAATAAAAAACAATGCACATGCTTATATCAGATACAACAAATATGACTCTATGACAAAACATGGAGGTCTACACAGTAGGTGACAATAAGAAATAATACATTTTACTTTTTGTAAGGATAGATGTGTGGGGGCGGGTTGGGGGGTGGCCTTCATTTTCAAGAAATAGAGACTTGGAACAATCTTTGTACCATCGCGCCATGAAATGAAATAAGTTAGAAAAGGCAATTGCCTTTGACAGCATACATTCACGTTATTTATGTATGATTCCGGAATTTCTGTTTTAGGTGATGGCCTTGTCATTTTTGCTTTCAGTCAAGACACAGGAAATGTTGAATTCATTTTCTTAACACAACGAAAAATAAAAATATACATCCGTCAAGTAGCGATAGATTGGACTGTATTTTATGGGATCATTATTTTTCCGATGGCCCACCTGTTCTAAATAGACCTTATTAAAGTCCCAACTTGGATTAGGTAAAAATTTACATAATTTCACGAACTCTGAAGTCTTGTTTTAAAGCCATGGTGTGCATATTCTCTTTTATATTTAATAAAATATGTGATGTGCTATGTATTATCAACAGCTAACCTAAACAAAAGGGTTCTGTTCCTGGTGGGATGAAGCCCCCTAGTCAAGCAAGATAATTCTCTTAAAATACTGAAACTGTGTAATTTACAGGAATTGTAATGTAACGTAAAGTAATGCAGTGTAATGTAACGTCATCGTTATATCTCCACCTGGATGCTGTTATGACCGTTCCTGAAATCACATGACGGGATCCCATTCACAGAAACACTATTTGCGGAATATTTCAAACCTCGTTCCTGGCGGTAGGAACCGTTAGCGACGAAATTGTGAAAAACTGCGCATGAATTATGAGTATATTCATGACGAAGATACTTATCACATCCCAGATGACTTTACGACTCTTCAGGTATCGATTGGCACAATTTCTTTCCCCCCCCCTTTTTTTCTCTTTTCGTCTCCCAGGTGAAGGTTATAATAGACAAATAATCGATGATATATTATAGAAAGTCTCCTTTTTTACGGTCGCCGCAGGTCGCAATTACGCGAGCTAATGACGGAAGATTGCGAGATCAACTGCAAGATTTGAGTGCATGATATGCATAATGAGGCAACAAAGGGATATATCGCTATCGGAGTCTTTCATCTGACGGGTTCTATTTTTTTTTTCAAAATTTTTTTTTTTTACTTTGAACCACTTTGCTCGGAAGGATAGGGCGGGCGGAGTGGGGAAGAGGGGGGGACTGTTAAGAGGAGGAGGGAGGAGGAGGAGGAGGAGGAGGAGGAGAGAGGAGGAGGAGGAGGAGGAGGGGGTTGGGGAGGAAGGGGAGGAGGAGGAGGGTCGTTTGGTTTGGGGACTTGGAAAAAAAATCTGCCATTTGTGTGTGTGTTTGTGCGTGTGTTGTACATAAAATATGGTATTGTCGAATCTGATACACGTAATGCATAACCCTTTGACCTGTGTTTTTTTTTTTACTCTTTTACGATCTATCATTAATGTTCTGCAACGAGGTAAAGTGTAAAATATTCACTTCATTTTTCCCTTTTCATGAAACGATATTCTTTATAACAACGGTTTCTTTTTTTATAGGTAAAATCTAGTATTCTCGTTTCCCTTCTACACGTAATGAGTAACACGTTGACCTGTATTCTTCTCTTGTAGGAGGTATTTTGAATGTTATTATCGGACGAAGATAAAGGTGTAGAATATTACCCGCTTCATTATTTTCCCTTTAATGGAAGGATATCACCCTTGATAACTGCAATCTCAGAGACAAGATCGATATTTGCGAGATATATACTCTTTTTCTTCTTCTTCTCGATACTGCACGTGGTGGGGGATTTCCGTTCTGTTAGCTTTTATCTGTTAGCTCTTATCTGTTAGCTTTTGTCTCCGAATACAAAGTCTTATCTTTGATCTGGTACATAACGCCTCGTTTTGCCTAACGAGCTGAAAACGAGTTCTTTCCTCGCTGTGCTGGTGGTTTTCTGTTTATTTTACGGCACAGTTCATCGTCAGTGATAGATTTTGCCGTATACAAAATTGCCTGGAAGCAATTACGGATGATGTATGAAAGCTGTAAGGTGAGATTTTTGTATATCAAGATTCGGTCTAGTCTGTAAAATATGTAAACATTTATCTTCTCGGTGTTGTAGATTGACATCAGTGTTCTTTGACATTTGCCTTTAATAATATGTAATTATACGAGTGTCTGTATGTCCGCATGAATCATGATGTAAGTTGTCATCAGCTGCAACGCCGGTTTGTAATATCAGACACCACTCAATTACCTCTTCTTGCAAACGGCACGTGCGAAGGAAAATTTGAACGCTTTGCAGGACAGAGTTGTTGTACAAACTCATTTTGTAGTTGCAAGAGGATTTATAACCTTTAACTTGCAGACTTTCAGTCGAATAATTGCACTTTGCTTTAGGAGATTCCATTCATTTAAAATCTTCAGGACTTCTCTTTTCAGTTTTCTGTAAAATAAAACTGTCTGTCCGTCCGTAGTTTTGCTGTCCGCTCTCAGATCTTTCAAATCTACCGAGGCCAGAGGGCTGCAAATTGCTATGTTGATCATCCACCCTCCGATCATCAAACATACCAAATTGCAGCCCTGTAGCCTCAGTAGTTTTCATTTTATTTAAGGTTAAAGTTAGCCGTAATCATGCGTCTGACAACTATATAGGACAGTCCACCACCGGGAATGGTTAAAGTTTCATAGGCCGCGGCTCATTCAGCATCACACCGAGACCACCTAAAGATAGATCTATTTTCGGTGGCCTTGAGTATACGCTGTAGCGGCTGCACAGAAAACTCGATTGCGCCGAAGAAACTACGGCGCAATTTTACTTGTCTTTTCTCATATTCGATACTTCCCCCTTAAGTGAGTTATGTTATTTTGGTTTAGTCTTAATGATAATTTTTTAAAGCATTATTTTACAATGCACTAGACAGTCAGAAGCAAAATAATAACTTCAGTGATATCAGCTGCCGATGTTTAATGTCTGCTTAAAAGAATAAAGCAAAAAACTATGTTGCGAAAGATCATGATATCAGATTCGTTGGCCAGTCAGAAACGTGATAGTAACTTCAATATCAGCTGCCGATATTTACCGTCAGCTGAAAAAAAATACATAGCGAAAGATTTGGACATCAAATTCATTGGCCAATCGGAGGCAAGATAGTACTCTCAGTAATATCAGCTGCCGATATTTAACGTCAGCTTAAAAAAAAACCCAAAAACTATATCACTAAAGATTATCATAACTAATCAATTGATGATTCCACTAATCAGTGGTCATATTTTATCGAAATGTTCTCAAAGACATCATTGAAACATTCATATAAGAAAAATTAAAACAAGAAAACAGGCCTCGCAAACGCTTTGGTCCCATGATTCCCATCCGGAACTAGGAACCGGGAACCGGGAACTGGAACTGGAACTGGAACTGGAACTGGAACTGGGAATTGGAACAATTCTGGCATCGAGGCCACTCCATTGTCAAAACCGCTGGACAGGCCGTTGCATTGTATTGATAAAAAAAATGCCATTGTGAGTCTGCGTATGTGCGCTGATATGGGTGAAAAGGTTTTGTTTTTATAATTAAAATAGTTAGCGTTTTCCAAAAGTGATTTTGTTTTGAATTGATAGACATTTAATTTTTAGTCATTTGGTATCGTAGATAAATAAAATGTTGAGGTTGTCTATATATATATATATATATATATATATATATATATATATATATATATATATATATATATATATATATATATATATATATATATATATATATATATATATATATATATATATATTCTATATATATATGATATATAACAGTGGTTCTCAACCTGGGGGCGTGCCCCTAGGGGGCGTCAGCAATTTCAGGGGGAAGCGCGAGGCCTAGGGAAATTTTAAAAATTCTAGAATTATATTCGTTATTTTCTTAACAGGATTGAGGAACCAATATTCAGTTTATAAAAAAATGAAAAGTATCGCCTTTAATGTTAGTTTCTATAGTCTACCACTCTGGTTAGACTCACTAGGCTTAGCCATTATTTTGTAATTATTACTTCCTCCCTGTCCCTGAAACTCCTCTTTCTCTTTTTTTTTTTATTTCCTCTAATCTGGGAGGGAATTTCACCATAGATGCAAGGGGGCAGGGCGTGGGAAAGGACCAGCTCTTAGAGGGGGCGTGGTAATAAAAAGGTTGAGAACCAGTGATATATACTATATATATATTATATATATATATATATTTTAAAGTACTTCGTGTTTAGATGTATATATGTATATCTGTCTATCTATCTGTCTATCTATCTCTATCTATCTATCATATCTATCTATCAGACTATGTTTTATATACTGTATATATATTATATATATAATCTTGTATGCTTAATGTAACATATATATATATATATATATATATATATATATATATATTTATATATATACTGTATATATATTATATATATAAATATATATATATATTTATATATATACTGTATATATATATATATATCTATATATATATATATATATATATATATATATATATATATATATATATATATATATATATATTTATATACACAAGACACATACATACATGCATGCATACATGCATGCATACATACATACATACATACATACATACGAAACTTGTGCGTTTATTGTAGCACCTTATTTGTTCATCCAAATCGACAGTGACTCACAAGACACATGATTTAGAAAAACAGCGAATGCTTATTTCCAAGTGCATTAACTCATCAAGCGCAGGAAACAAACGAACGAATCGCAGTATGCAAATTCTCGATAACCCCGTTGAAATCATATTTTGTATTCATCTCTTTTAATGGAGATCTGCGTTAGATACAATTAGGCCTCTGAAATATGGGTCCCTTTTTTTTTTTAGATTTGGGATTTGCATATCGCTCGATATAATTATCGTGACCCCCTGCAATAGATAGTCGTTAAGTTAATCTCTTGAGTCAGATGCGAGATCGTATTTAACTCGCTAATCATAGTCCTTGTTACAATTAGACCTCCATTACATGTAAATCTCTCTCTCTCTCTCTCTCTCTCTCTCTCTCTCTCTCTCTCTTGCTACCCCAGTCTCCGCCAAGACTGTAGTTGCTGTCTATGTCCTCTCAGGTATTTCTCTCTCTCTCTCTCTCTCTCTCTCTCTCTCTCTCTCTCTCTCTCTCGCTACCTCAGTCTCCGCCAAGACTGTAGTTGCTATCTATGTCCTCTCTCTCTCTCTCTCTCTCTCTCTCTCTCTCTCTCTCTCTCTCTCTCTCTCTCTCTCTCTCTCTCTTGCTACCTCAGTCTCCGCCAAGACTGTAGTTGCTATCTATGTCCTCTCATGCATACCTGAGAGAGAGAGAGAGAGAGAGAGAGAGAGAGAGAGAGGGGTTTGGTGAAGCTGCAGAATCAACAAATCTTCTTGTATAAGTTATTTACGTTCTTTCGCAGCTAAAATTACGAATGCCACGTAACATTTTTCTCTTTTTAACTAGCCGAGAAATGGCACGTTCAACCCCCGCTACTTTTGCAAGGCGCTTTTCGGCCGTCGTTAGCAGACCGTCAACGAACGCGGCCTTTTAAGGTGATTTACTCCGAGTTTAGGGCTTAAAAATGGCGGTAGATTCAGTGACAGGTGACTCTCGAATGGTTTAACTTATTGACAGCATCAGAGATAAAATGGCACGCTTGTCTGTCACGCTGTCTGTGTCTGTCTGTCACATATCAATCACGTCCCCTTCCCCTCCTTCCCTCCCTCCCTCCCTCCGTGGCTCTCTCACGCTTTGGAAGGGGGAGGGAGGGAAAGAAGAAAGTTGGGGGAGGGGTTTATGCCTGAAGGGGCGTTACCGAGCTGTCAGCTCTCTCCGGCAACCTTTTATTTTAGTATTAGTCTCCTTTCTTCTTGTTTGGTTTTCGTTATCTTTTCTTTTTTTTTTATTGTTGTTATTTTTATTTTCATGCGGTCAAATATTCGTGGATTAATGAAAACGGGGTTTATGCTCTGGCGACATGTTACTCTTGTTTTCTTGTTTATATTCTCAGTCTGTTCGCTTTAGTCCTGTTTATGTTTACATTTCTCTCTCTCTCTCTCTCTCTCTCTCTCTCTCTTTGTATGTACAGTCTGTTTATTATTATTCTTGCTTAATTTTAAAATTCTCTCTCTCTCTCTCTCTCTCTCTCTCTCTCTCTCTCTCTCTCTCTCTCTCTCTCTCTCTCTCTCTCTTTTGTATGTACAGTCTGTTTATTATTATTCTTGCTAATTTTAAAATTCTCTCTCTCTCTCTCTCTCTCTCTCTCTCTCTCTCTCTCTCTCTCTCTCTCTCTCTCTCTCTCTATGTATGTATGTATGTACAGTCTATTTATTATTATTCTTACTTAAGTTTAAAATTCTCTCTCTCTCTCTGTCTCTCTCTCTCTTTACGTATATTATCTTTAGCCCTTGAATTCCCAACAACTTTGCACTAGGGGAACTCATGAGAACTCGTAATTATTCTTTGTAAAAAAAAAAAAAAAAGAATTTATCAGTTGGTGCCCAATATCAAGAGCATTTGACATTCCTGATACTCTCTCTGGCATCTTTGCATATTCCTGTACTGTGATTTCAACCCTGGATGTTTTTCTGTAAAAATCTCAACGCCGTTTGATGGCTGATTTAAAAAAAAATTTCTTCGTGCTGTGTGAAAAGAAATTACAAGACATTTAAGATATTGTAACGTAGAATTGTGAATCGCTTTTTTTTTCCTTTTTCATCCACTACATAAGGCTAAACTCCCCCTCCCCCTAACCACTCCCCTACTCTCTCTCTCTCTCTCTCTCTCTCTCTCTCTCTCTCTCTCTCTCCATTCCGCATCCGCTCCCTCTCTTCCTCCTTCCCTCCCTCCCATCCCCGGGCTTGTCCGCGTCCTTTTCAACCTCACAAGGCACCTTGAATTGGCACACGATTGATTTCTTGAGGCGTTTGATATGCAGACTTAGTAACTATGGAGGATCTGAAGAAGGAAGGACGAGGCAGTAAGGGGGCGGGGATGAAGTCGTTTGACGTTTATGGGTGCAATGAAGACCCTTGCTTTTTTTTTTTAATTTTCAAGGTCAGTGGTCATTCTGTTGATTTTTTTTTATCGTTTGGTTACGTCTTTCTAACAACAAAAGGAAAGCATGTTTAATGACTAGCAGGGATGGCTTTTGTTACGTAAAGGAGTTTTATCGAGCGCACTTGAATTTACGCAGAGAGTGCTTTTCGGATGATTTGTGTTCCCACACACTGAGTTAGTGGCAGTATGTCCGTTTGGAATTTAGAGTAAAATTTTCCGGTTTTCAATACTTTCTAGCGTTGTTTAAGTCCAGGATGATATAGTATGTCAGGGTCGTCAGTAAACCTAACAGGTTTAATATGTTCAGAGTTGTTGGCAAGCATAGCAAGCACGGCGAGTTTATGATGTACATTGGTACAGGTAAATTTGCTTGGTAGATGGATGTCAGCTCTCTCTCTCTCTCTCTCTCTCTCTCTCTCTCTCTCTCTCTCTCTCTCTCTCTCTCTCTCTCTCTCTCTCTGTGTTGCCCTTAGAATCAGTGTCTACGTGGTTGGTTACAAACGCAGAACTTTGCTAGGGAGACCCACTTGCTTGCAATCATTTGTGATGCAATACACAGGCAAAATTAACTAGTTTTGGGCACCTATATGTAATCGGTGACATCTATAAGACTAATAGATTATACTTAATGGTATCTATAAGCTTAGTAGATTATAACTTAATTATGTCTATGAGCTAGATTATAACTTAATGATATCTATAAGGCCAGTAGATTATAACTTAATGATATCTGTAAGCTTAGTAGATTATAACCTAATGATATTTATAAGATTAGTATATTATAACTTAATGATATCTATAAGCTTAATAGATTATACTTAATGGTATCTATAGGGTTAGTAGATGATATCTATAAGCCTAGTAGATTATACTTAATGATATCTTTAAGCTTAGTATATTATAACTTAAAGATCTCTTTAAGCTTAGTAGATTATACTTAATGGTATCCATAGGGTTAGTTGATGATATCTGTAAGCATAGTAGATTATACTTAATGATATCTATAAGCTTAATAGATTATAACTTAATGCTATCTATAAGCTTAGTAGATTATACTTAATGATATATATAGGCTTAGTAGATTATACCTAATGATATCTATAAGCTTAAAAGATTATACTTAATGATATCTGTGAGCTTAAAAGATTTTACTTAATGATATCTATAGCTTAGTAGATTATAACTTAAAAAATGATACCTATAAGCTTAGTATATCATAACTTAATGATATTTATGAGCTTAGTAGATGAAAAGGTGTAAACACTGTTATACTTTCAACGTTGTCAAGTGAATATTTCTTTTTTTACGGCGTGTCGTTTGCAAAGTCCGGTTCGCGCATTAATGGATATAACGAGCGATACTTAAACCAGGTACAAGCGATCGCCACTGAACATTAGCAAATTTTTATAACCAAAAACCGTGTTCTCCCAGGGCTATCCCCTGGCCACTATCATCATCATCATCATCATCACCACCATCATCGTCACCATCATCACCATCACCGCGAGAATAATAAAGGCGATTTATAGAGACCAGTTAAGAGAATAGAAAACTATTGCCCGGCTGTTAATTCGGCGTTATGTTCCATCTGCGCTAAACATCAAGCTACGTGGTTGGTCATTAGGAAGTTTTTTTTTTTTCTCTCTATTGCCTTTTTTGTTTAATGTCCATTAGCAGGAGCTGAATTATTAATTGCATTTAAGCATAAAAAGGTGAAGTATCATTTAAAACAAGGACGCTTGCTGTTGTTATGCGATGTGGTGATTTTTATGGAGGTCGTTGTAATTGTATTTTGTGGTGTAATTATTATTATTATTATTATTATTATTATTATTATTATTATTATTATTGTTATTATTATTATTATTATTATTATTATTATTATTGTTATTTAACTGCATTTTATGGCATTATTATTATTATTATTATTATTATTATTATTATTATTATTATTATTATTATTATTATTCAGAAGATACACCCTATTCTTATTGAACAAGCCTACCGGACAATTATTAACTTGAAATTCAAGCTTCCAAAGAATATGGCGTTCTTTTGAAAGAAATTACGAAAGCTAATTTGAAACACGGAAAGAAGAGATCAGGTATTAGAAAAAAATAATAATTAATAAATAAGTGTATAGATAGATAAAAATATAAACAGGTTAGCAAAATACAAGGTAATTCGTTATAGAATAGTAATGCATTACCCTTCGCTTGAACATTTGAGCTTCTAGCCGCTCAACATCCTGATGGAAAAAGGGTAAGCTCTCTCTCTCTCTCTCTCTCTCTCTCTCTCTCTCTCTCTCTCTCTCTCTCTCTCTCAGTCACATTTTCTCGGAAGGTGTTGCCAGGGAGCAACCGCGTTGGAAGAATGCCATAAATCAGCAGCTGGTGAGTCTTCCCTTCAAACAGCCTTTGACTCCCACTGTAAGGAGGCATCATGTATATTCAGATGGCCGTAGATAGCACTTATTCATTTGGCATAAATTCGAACCCGAATGAATAGGCCGGGTAATTATACCTCCATAATGAGTTATCGCCCTATAATGGAAGCTCTGGCTAATTGTATAATGACTTGGATGTATGCGTTCCACCCCCTTTGTTGCTCTGTAGCCACCATCATTATCGGCAGTGTCATTATCATAATCATTATCATTATTATTTTTATCCTCGCCGTACCGAGCTGGACAGAAAAACTGTTTGTGTAGTGATTTCTTCATTATGCCTGATTTGGTTCAAGTTCGTCTTCGGAATTCTGAATTATTCTTTAATTTGTTGATGACACTTTGCCGAAAACTCAAGAAAGGAAATATTCGTTTATACCGTCGGAGTTAGCATCACTCGGATGATTGATTAATCGTAAATTACGTGGCGTTGCTTTTCCGGAAGAATGTCGAAGAATACTATGATTGAACTGGTGACCACCATGCAATGCTTAGATGCTGTCAGCACCTGATTCCGGAGCCATCCCTCATATATTATATTATATATATATATATATATATATATATATATATATATATATATATATATATATATATATATGAAAATAATATATATGAGGGATGGCTCCGGAATAAAGACAAAATCCACGAAGGAAAGAGAAAACACTGGACTGCTGAGGACTTTCACTGTCGTCCTTACTTAGCAGACATTTATACATTATATATATATATATATATATATATATATATATATATATATATATATATATATATATTGTATATATACACATATGTGTGTGTGTGTGAACATTTTCGTCATTTATGTGCTGAATGAAGATGTACCCCTTATGTAAAATGATTCAAGTTCAGCAGCTTCATATACCTATGTGTTATGTAGATGTCATTATTACACTTCTTATGATTTTTACAGTAGCAGTTTTTTAGTTGTAAGTATATATGATTCCAGTATTTTACTGTTAAAACTCCCGGCCTTTCAAATGAAGGAAAAAAGTTGTCGGTGAAATGGCAATAGCCAATCCTTGTTCGTTTTTACATAACATTCAGTGAAGACGAGTACGTCCTGCATAAGTAAGAATTTTGACCAAAATAGGTGAAACCCGGGGCTCCAACTTTTTACCCTCTGGACTTTACGTATCTCCTCATAAATATAAGTTTTTCACAACTGATGATTTGCAGTTTCCGCCCGTCGAAACCTCGCCGCAATATTTCATAATATTTCGCAAGAAGAGTCACCGAGCGACAGAGACACAAGAGCGGCAGCATTAAATTGAAATCAAACAGAATATTTGAGTCGGCGATGTCAAGTCACATAAATCATCATTAAAATGCAGCGAACAGAGTTCTCCCTGGCTGGGTTTTACGCGGCGTCCTCCGCCGCCACCGCCACCGCCGCCGCCGCCGCTCGCAAAAGCCGAATCGCAAATGCGATGCTTATTCGCGTCCGTTCGTCTGGCTGGCTGACTGCTGCTCTTTCAGACCGCTGCTGATTTGCATGGAAAGCGACGAGTAATCAGCCACCGAATAAGCAGCGGGATATGTTGGCGAAGGAGAAAGAAAAACTTTTATTTATTTAGTTATTCCTCTTATTTATTATTTTTTTTTGTTGGGGTGAGGCTGGCGATTCCCCGCCGGAACGTTCTCGTACGTACGTCGGAACGTTTTGGGTAGATTTTGGGCGCGCGTGGGCAAACGTTACTCGCCTTTCTCGATTGTGTTTTTCGTGCGGGCGATGTTAGGACGGTTAATACGCATATGGTAATGACGCGTGCGCTTGCTTGCTTATGCATGTATGCATGTGTTTATTTATGTAATGTTTGGTCAGTATATACGCTTGTGATGATGATGATGGCCGCGTACGCGTATGTACGTATGTATGTTTATATATGTATGTATGTATGTATGTTTGCAGTGTTAGGACAGTAAATACGCATATGAGGATCATGTACGCTCACGCTTACGTATGTATGTATGTTACGCATTTGATGATGACAAGCGCGTACGCTTACATATGCATGTACGCATGTACGTACGTACGTACGTACGCA
>NC_089761.1:30350643-30360643 GCF_040412425.1 Macrobrachium rosenbergii | reverse complement strand
CCCGACGTCTGAGTAGTGGGATGTTCGTGTTTACAGTGCTGAACAAGAGGTGAGTACAAGAGGGATCTGCTCTCTCTCTCTCTCTCTCTCTCTCTCTCTCTCTCTCTCTCTCTCTCTCGCGAGACGATTCGCAAGGGATACCCACGGCTCTATACCAAACACTCTTATAGTCGTGGGGATGCAGCAGTGGGATCTCTCTCTCTCTCTCTCTCTCTCTCTCTCTCTCTCTCTCTCTCTCTAGGCTAGACGATTCGCAGGGGATACCAAACCGTCTTAAAGTCGTGGGGATACTGTAGTGGGATCTCTCTCTCTCTCTTTCTAGACGGTTCGGGGGATACCAAACCCTCTTAAAGTCGTGGGGATGCTGTAGTGGTCTCTCTCTCTCTCTCTCTCTGTAGACGATTCACAGGGGATACCAAACCCTCTTGTAATCATAAGGATATCGTCGTGTGATACCCCGTTGGGATTCCTACCGTGTGGTGAGAAGGGGTATCCTTTGCTAATCTTAGTGTGAAGACGAGACATATCCACTTAAATTAGATCGTTCGATATTCGTGTCTGTGTTGCGTAATATTTGCTGAATGAAGTAATTGCCTGCATGGAAATGTGTGCAGTTAATTTAGAGTTTTTACCGGGGTACTGCAGATGGCTGGGTAATAAGCAAGATTAATTGTTTTAGTTTCTTATGTGTATTTTCATAGTGAGATCTAATTTCGGCCGATTTGTACCGTTCGTATTATATACATGGTAAAAGTTGTATTTGACAGGTTAAATAAATACGTTATTATTCATGACAAATGATTTCATCTATTCCAGGTTTTGGTTAAAAATTGCCCGTTCCGTTTGTGAGCGTTGGTCCTTCAACAGGCAATTGAAAGTTACTGGTTCGGAGCCATTATTGTCTTTTGAGTGGGACGATGTTAGAAACGAATTCATCTCGACTCGCATCATATTCTTGGCACTTTTACTGGCATTTGGCTCTTGTTTTCAGACTAATAATGTGGACAGAGATGAGAACGACTTTTTAAGTTTTGTATTTCTTTGTTAATCAATATACCGACGGTATAATTCAGTAGGAGCTTTGTTACATGTAGGGTTGTGTGTAGCACTGGACGCCTAGACCTTGTAACTGTAGTAGTAAGAATTAAAAAAATACATTTTGCTTTCTTAGAGAGAATAAAGCAACTGGCTTTGGTAAAGGATAGACAAGAGAGTATCAAGGTAGGAAAGCAGTTACTCTACATGCATCAGATACTTGTAGAGTAATTGGGAGACATATGCTAGGGACGGTTGATTGACAGAGGAGCTTATATATATTATATATATATGTGTGTGTGTGTATCCATAATTGCTTTTAGCATACAAAAAGTGTGGTTGAATGTTGTAGCAAATGTAGGGAAGTTTAACGTGCTGCCTTCTTAGCATCTTTGTAGACATAATAAATGTTTTTGAAAGTCTTTGAATATCATAATTTAAGGGCTGGGCGAACGATGCCAGACGATGCGCAGGCAGTAGACTACGAAGTGTTGAACATCTCTGAATGAAGGTTGCTGGCTGGATATTAATTTGGAACGAATCTGGAAAGGCGTGTGTCGACTTCCACTTAATCGGTCTGGAATGTATCGATCAGCTGTCTCCAGTTGAGCTGAATGTGAATCAGTCAACCTCCTTCAAATGAGTCTGGAATGCAACAGTAAGCCTTTAGTGAAGGTATCAGGATACATGAGTCTGGAATGCAACAGTGAGCCTTCAGTGAAGGTATCAGGACATATGAATCAGGAATGCAAAAGTCACCTTTCCCCAGACGTCTGTGGGAAACGCATCAATAAACCAAGGCTTCTTAAATGTGTTTGGAATGCATCTGTCAGCTTCCTCAAATCAAGTCCAAATTTGCATCAGCTCTCTTCAGGCAGAGTCTGGAATGCATCAGTCATCCTTTTATAAAATAGCTTTGTGATTTTAGTTGCCCTTTTCCAAAAGCGTAAAGTAGTCTTGAGGAATTAGTTACCTTTTTCCGAAAGAGCGAAGGGGTCCTGAGGCATTAGTTACCCTTTTCCAAAAGAGTAAAGCAGTCTTGAGGCATTAGTTACCTTTTTCCTAAAGGAGTTCTTCGAGTGCATCAGTCAATCTTCTCATGAGTCTGTAGTACATCATTCATCCAGTAAATGAGTCAGGAATGCATCTATCAACTATTCTCCACTTTTGCCAAAAGGTTAATACTTGGTCTACAAGAGCGAAGTAATAAGCTTGTTACCTAGTACTAGGAAGAACAGGCCACTTGAATTGAAATGTTCTTTCTGGTTACGGTGCCCTCTGACAGTCCTGTTAATAAGCAACAATCAAAAATTGCGAAGAGAAAATTATTACTTATATGCATATTCTTCCCCACTTTCTTTGAAGGAATATGTAGAGTATCAGTTAAATTCTTTTAACAGATTCTGGTACTCATCAGTCAGCCTCCTGTAAGTGAGTTTGGATTGCATCGATAAATCCTCGCTGAACGAGCCTGGAAATCACCAGTAAATCTCTGGAAACGAGTCTGGAATGCATTAAATCAGCTTTCTCTAACAAAGTCCAAAAGGCATCGATTTTCTTTAAGGGAGTTTTAAATGTAGTATTCAGCCTCCTTTAACGAGTCTGCGAAATGCATCGATCACTTCTAAATGAGTCTGGAATGATAACTATCAACCTTTCTCCAAAGGAGGGTGATCCATCAATCAGCCCTCTTTAAAGGAGCCTGGAGTGCATCAGTCATTTTTTGCATAGCAGTCTGGAGGTATCATTCATCCTTTTCTAAAGGAGCGTGGACTGCCAGCAATTTATTTAGTCAACTTTCTTTGAAAGAATCTATCTGTATCAGTCAGCCTCCTCTGAGCGAATCTGCAGCACGCCAGTCAGTCTCATGGAAGAGCCTGGATTGCGTCATGGAATCCACTCTAAACAAGTCTGGAATGCATCAGTAAATCCACCTGAACGAGTCTGGGATTTATGGGTGAGCCTCCTGTAATTAAATCCAAAATGCATCAACTTTCTTCGAACAGGTACCTAGAATGTGCTATCGTTATCACCGTCCTCTGAACAAGCCTGCCATACATCAAGCTCCTGAAAACGAGTCTGGAATTCATCAGTCAACTTCCTCTTCTCTCCTCACTCCCCTACCCCCTCCCTCCCCCCTGCCCCCTTTTTTTTAAAGGCTGTTTAATTGATGTCAGGACGTGAAATGTGCCTCGCATAATGTCAGGGTGTATTGAGTGAAACACCTGTTGGGGTCCTGCGCTCTGCTAATTATTCTCCTCTGGGGTGGGTGGCCGTGAGCTTGCATGTCCCGAACGGCATGATTTGCCTCCACTTTATGGCTGCTAACCAGGAGCTGGCCGGGCGTTATGCCGTAGTTTTAAGTAAATATAATTTCGAGAAGGCAGTCGATGACGTAATTAAAAGCGCATGCGTGTCGTGTCCTTTACGGCGATATTAAAAGATAGTTTGAGTGGCCGGGGCTGACATTTTCCATTCTCGTTAGCGCCGCGAAGATTGGTTGTTTGTTCTCGGGAGACCTGTTCTCTTTTATTCGTCATCTTCGGAGTCTTTAAGGTTTTTCCATTTAATGATGGCCTGCGCGCATTTGCATACTGACGCTTTTGTTGTAGCTTTAGAGGTTTACTCACATGTGCATAAGTTACCTCGAGATATTTGCATGTTTCCTCTTCGCTGCTTGTTGTTATGATGTGATCGCAGCCGTGTGTAATTAACCTTTCATTTTGCCGTATCATTATGATTCATTTTGAAGTATAAAGAGATACTTGCCTCGCGAGTAAGTCATCGTGAATTTGTATTGATTTAACGCTTTTATGCACGGCGAGGTTTACGTTATTATCATTATTATTCATTGTAAATTATGCAGCACAACTTTATGCACAATAACCTTTAAGGGTTCATTGTGAAGTCTGTTTGGAAGTCCGGTCCCCCGTAGCGGGGTGGGGGTGGGGGTAGGGGGTTGATACGAGGTTGTCAAGCGAAGGAAATTTTATAAGGATAACAAAGATATCTTGAGGAGTCAAGCCCATACTTTGTTCTCCATCTTGTGCAAAAATATGACTTTAATGTTTGATTCTGAGAAAACAGAAAAAAAGGCAAGAGAAAAAAAAGTAGTTTCAGACATAAAACTCTGAACGATATCTTATTACAGGTTTGCATGAGAGGACATAGGTAGTAAGTATAGTCTTGGCGGAGACTGGGGTAGGAGGAGAGAGAGAGAGAGAGAGAGAGAGAGAGAGAGAGAGAGAGAGAGAGAGAGAGAGAGAGACAGGGGGGTGGAATTGTTGTCTGGGGGTGAGAAAACGCGAGAAAATGTTGAGTGTTGCATGAATTTTGTGTGTGTTCGTTCGGCCGTTGAGATTCACGTTGAAAGGGAAGATAGAGACTACGAAGGGAATGCGGTAGGAGGGGAATGCAACTCGGAAGGAAAGAAATAGGACAAGATGATAAGCAGAGCTAGCTGGCGGGAGAATCGAGTGTACAAGGGAAAATGAAGGAAGCTAGCAGGTTATTCTGTGCATCCTCAATAATTTCATCAGAAATATTAGTTCCTCGTTGGACGAGTCGGTAGAGTTCTCGGCTAGCACTCTGCTAGGCCCGAGTTCGAGTCTCGGGCCGGCCAATGAAGAATTAGAGGAATTTATTTCTCGGTATAATGTGGTTCGGATTCACAATAAGCTGTAGGTCCCGTTGCTAGGTAACCAATTGGTTCTGTAGTCACGTAAAATAAGTCTAATCCCTTCGGGCCAGCCCTAGGAGAGCTGTTAATCAACTCAGTGGTCTGGTTAAACTAAAGTACACTTACTTATCAGAAATATTGAGGAGTGAGTAAAATTACTCAAATTGGAGTTATGTAAGTTTTTTTGTTATTGATTTTCAATTGGAGATATTTGTTGAAGATTCAAGTGGAGATATTTGTTGAAGATGAAGGTGAGAAAACTTAAGGACATTTAGAGACAGTAAACGGAATGTCATGGCAGAGTAACTGATAAATGCCCCTTTATACATTTTGCTTAATCAGTACGTTCTCTGCCTTTGAATGATGTAATCACTCATGCTTCTTTTAGCTTCCAAAATAAATTGGTTTCTGTTTTTTTCATTGTATTAGTATCTTTTCTATTGCATCAATCCCTTGCATAATAACACGAAAGTAATCAACCTGTACATGAAGAAGACATTACGCAACATCTTTGTGTGAAAATACGCAAAGCTAGATTGATGGGGTAAAATTTCCTGAGAAGGCTGAAAAGTGTTTGAAACAGAACAAGTGAAAGTTTTTCGAGTGGTTCCTGATATTACACACTTGTCATTTTCGAGGAGGGCACCAAGAACGGTTTAGGATATTAGGAAGATTTCCTTAATCTCGGTCGGATTTTTTATTTTTTACAAGTGCAGGTATATACAGTAGCACGCTGGCTTGGGCACTTTTAGGTATGCCTGGAATATGCCAGCGTTAAATGCAAAAAGAAGACTACAGAACGGGTACGTGCTCTATGAGAAATTCGAGTTCTTGAAAAAAGACCACAGCTATGTGATGAGGTGTAGGAAAGATATATATATATATATATATATATATATATATATATATATATATATATATATATATATATATATATATATATATATCTATATATATCCCTTTTCTATTTTGCTTTTGTATTCGCTTGGCCACGTGACCAGCCCTTTTAAGGTATACAGGGACCACCAGTGGGGTAGCATACATACAGTCTTCTCCAATAACTGCCCTTAGGTGTCGAACAGTAGACCCAGTCTCTCTCTCTCTCTCTCTCTTTCTCTCTCTCTGTCAGTCTTGTCTGTGTGTGTGTGTGTGTGTGTGTGTGTGTGTTCACCTGTAAAACGTCAACCCTTGCTGAGGTCAGCCGTGGTCAGCCAGGACCATCATCATGGTCATGAGCCGTCTGTCAGCGTCATCTGCGGTCACCTATGGAGTTCTGTGTCTGTAACAGATTATTAAACGATTGCCGGGCGCCAATTATGTAAATAGAGGTGTATTATTCAGCAGTGCGGTCACTTTGCCTGCCTCCCTCCTCCTTTTCGAGGCCTGGCGATGGCAGTTAGGAACCATTTAGCGTCGTAACTCATGTTTACGAGTGGTTATTACGTTGTGCTTAAAAACAGTATCAGTCTCACTCGGGGCAAACAGCTCAAAACCTTTGCACAAGATCACCCCCACCCCTCCACCCCCGTCTTCCCATTCCCCCTTCCATCCCCTTCCCTGCTCTTAACCAGTCCCATCCCCAAAACAAGCCTTTTTACCTAGCCCCCCCTCCCTACCTTTTAGTATTCGCATCCCTTCTTGTCCTTACAGAACTTGCTCGTCGCTCGTCCCCTTCCCACATCCTGTCCCCCCTTCCCCACGTCACCCACTCCTCCCCCACTCCTCCCCCTCCTCCACCTCACCCATTCCTCCCCTCCCCACCTCACCCATTCCTCCCCTCCCCTTCCCCCGCCTCACCCACTCCTCCTTCCCCTTCCCCCCACCTCACCAACTCCTCCCCGTCCCCTCACCCACTCCTCCCCCCTCCCCTTTCCCAACCTCACCCACTCCTCCCCTCCTCTTCCCCACCTCACCCACTCCTCCCCCTCCCCTTCCCCCACCTCACCCACTCCTCCCCACCTGTAACGAACCTTCCAAAAACAATTTCTCTCTCTCTCTCTCTCTCTCTCTCTCTCTCTCTCTCTCTCTCTCTTTTTTTTTTTTTTTTTTTTTTGCTTTCTACTGTCAATTTGTTTCGCTCTGTTTCACGGCGGTCACACCCGAAACATTAGCAGATGGACGCAGATGATATAATACCTCGTCTTTATCATAGGCTGGAAGTCAGAAAACTACCTGTTTCTAAAATGGCGCCAACGAGTTGATGTATTGCCCCGGTGGTCGGAGGGTTTATTGTTTATTGTTTCTGAAGGCAGAGAGGTTTTGTCCCTTGGGTTTTTACCTACTAGATCTGTCGGAGATAAAAGATAAATAAACAAAAAAAAGAAAAACGAGTTCCTGTCTTGTGGTCAAGTAAAAGTTGTGTCTTTGGGGAGTAATGATTGCATGCAAGCGCCAGAATAAGAAAATGATTGAACGCACGCAGAAACTTGATGATGAACTGACAGGAACTCAGTAAATCCAGTGAATGAATGAACACAAATGAATTATCAATAAACCCAGGGAGTGAATGAACACAGATTATCAATAAATCTAGTAAATGAATGAACGAAAACTACCAATAAATCCAGTGAATGAATGAACACAAATGAATTATAAATAAATCCACTGAATGAATGAACACTGATTATCAATAAATCTAGTTAATGAATGAACACAAATTATAAAAAACATGATCATCCATAAATCCAGTGAATGACTGAACATGTAAATAAATTATCAGTAACTACAGTGAATGAATGAATACAAATTATAAAAAAATTCAGTGAATGAACGAACTCACAAATTATCAATTCCAGAGAATGCCTTAACACAGATTGATTATAAAACGAATGAATGGACCGAAACCAGCCAATAAATGATATAATGAAGAAATGGAACGATATGAATGGATAGATGAAAATGTAAATGAATGAACATAGTAGATTGGTTAGGAAATCAACGACAGTCCCAAAGTAAACATATGAATGTGTAAATGAATGAAAAACAAATAAATTATGAAGTAAGTCACTGACCAGAAGTAAACAAAGAAAAGAAAAAGTATATGAAATAACAGAAAATAGTAAACAAACGAATATGTAAGCGAATGAAAAACAAACAAATAAATAGTTATGTAAATAAGTGAACTGAAGTAAATAGGAAGTATATGAAAGAACAGAAAATAGTAAATAAGTGAATGACAAGAAATGAAATGAAAAAAAAGATCTCCCTACGGGGTTGTATAAGATCCCCCTACGGGGTTCCCAGGGGCCTCTTCTTATTAGCACGTAAGGCTTAACTTTAAGGTGCAGTTCACATGCAGATGAGGTCATTCTATACACCTATAAGTAATTCAGGGGAGTATTACGAACGAGGCGAAATTAGAAGCCTCAGGGTAAAAGAGTCCCAGGAGACAAAAAGAAAAAAAAAAAAGAAGACTGGTATTTGAATCATTCAGTTTTCGACACAAAAGCTTAAGTTGTGTTTAGATCCGTCTGAAATTTCGTACATGCGTCTGTAACCAGATACTGTATTCAGTTCAGTAGCTCTGTCCTTCCCCACACCGCAGGGAGGGGTAGTGTCGTCAGTGCACCTCGCGCCGTGCACTGCAGGCATGCCTTCGGTCCCTAGCTGCAACCCCTTTCGTTTCTTTTGCGAGGTTTTCCTCCTGTTACGCCTTTCAAACCTTTCGCTGTCAATTTCCATTTCAGCGCTGAATGACCTTATAGGTTCCAGTGCTTGGCCTTTGTCCTAAGTTCTGTATTCAGTTCAATAGCTCTATTCGGGCTCCTTCTTAGAAACCAAGAGAAAACTATACAAACTTTGCTTCTTAATTCTCAGTCAAAGACAAGGACGGACGGTTTAGATGAAAGGATAAACGTACAGCGAGAGAGAGAGAGAGAGAGAGAGAGAGAGAGAGAGAGAGAGAGAGAGAAATGACGAAACCCAATCCTCGGGATCTTCTAATAGTGTCGGACCCGACGAGAAATGAGGCGTAATGATAACTATTCGGGGAGAATTATTATACAAAAACAAAAGCAAGAGGTCGAAAGCCAGAAAGCAATCACAGGACGGAAGGACGATAAATATCGTTTTTTTTATATAGTTTTTTTTCTTCCTCTCTCTCTGATTTAAGGCAATATAAAACAATTACATTGCCCCGAATCAAGTCGTCGACGGTGAATATCGGCGTTAATCAATTCTCCCCCTCACCTATGGCTCTCCTCACGCGTGGTTCTTCCTCCTCCTCCTCCTCCTCCTCCTCCTCCCCTCCCTCCTCCTCCTCCTCCTCCTCCTCCTCCTCCTCCTCCTCCTCCTCCTCCTTCTCCAGAGCTAGGAAGGAGAAAAAGGAAAAAGTCGCATCGCATTCTGAATGTTTATTTGGTGGCGTCAATAAGTACTAATGACAGACACAGGGCAGTTATTTCGACACGATATCGCCGCCTCATGACGAAGAAGAAGAAGAAGAAGGCGCATGGCGTTCATCGAACCGTGGACACAGGGGGGTGGGCGGAGTAAGGGGGAGGGGGAAAAGGGGGAGTCTTCGGAAGAAAGTATAAAATATACTGGGGGGAATAGAAAAATAATTTCGTATGTCGTGATTTGTTTTTTCTTTTCTTTTCATTTTTTTTTATTTCTCCAGGAGACTTTTGAGAAATAGAGGTTTCTGAGGACCTCCCAAAAGGAAATTATGTCGGGCTGGAATTACTCTCTGCGAGGAATTTTAGAGAACGAATGGCGTCTCCTCTTGTGATTTCGAATACATATAGTGTATAGAATTGCAGTCGCTGGCATCGTAAAATAAGACGTACAGGCCACCCTGAAGTGCCTAGGGGCGGGGGGGAAGGGTGGGGGATGGTGAGGAGGAGGAGGGGGAGGAGTTGGCGTTGGTGGAGGAGGCACTCCGCCACGGCACTTGTAGCATTGTCTGACCGCCGTGAATGAGCAAACTCCTGGTCATCATGGCAGTCGGCCGTATGTCATGGGAGATTACGTATTATCGTCCTTATGGACAGGAGGTCGGAAGGACGATTACCCTTTGTGGCGGGATAATAAGATTTGGAGGTTTATACCCGGCGCCTTGCTCAATAAAATGACACGGTAGCACCCTCACCTTGGTATTACCTGCCTGAGTGACAATCAGGGCAGTGTGCCCCCGAGATTTGTCACACCGCGGAACTGACATAGGGCGAGAAAAACAGAGAGAGAGAGAGAGAGAGAGAGAGAGAGAGAGAGAATACAGTACAATTCAGTTTTGTCGACAAAACACAAAATAAAAGAAACGGCTGTAATTTTGTCGTAATGCATGAC
>NC_089761.1:30295643-30343143 GCF_040412425.1 Macrobrachium rosenbergii | reverse complement strand
TTTCCTTACCAGCGCTGAATGACCTCATAGGTCCCATTGCTTGTCGTTTGGCCTAAACTGTATATTCCATTCCATTAATAAGCGGCTTAATTTGAAGCTCGAGTTAAAACGTTTCCAACGTTTGTACCGTAAACGTTCGCATCTTCAAACGTTCGTCACGATCTTCGCACATCCTCGCCCATATCTATCCACGTCTTTATCAGCTTCTCCTCCTCCTCCTCCTCCTCCTCCTCCTCCTCCTCCTCCTCCTCCTCCTCCTCCTCCTCCTCCTCCTCCGTCGCGTCTTTTCTACGTATATATAATATATATTCCGCCGTGAAATATTAAGGCATTGTGACCTTTTCAAAATTCGTGGTCTTCATTTCCTCCGCGGGGAAAGAAGAAGGCCGTGGGTGGGGTGGGGGGGGGGAGGCTTCCTCGTAAAATATTGGCGCATCATGATACGTACAAAAAATGACGTCCGTGTGATATTTCACCTCCTTGAGGGATCCCACGCGTCATCATCATCATCATCATCATCATCATAACCATGCAAGAATTTTGAATGATGGATGGGGATCGGTGACGTCTACACGTGACTCTGTGGATTAGTTGGACACAGTAATAAGAAGGAAAGATGTACAATAAGTGAATGTCAACAGACCAGGCTAAGATTTTTAGTGCCGAGTTTTATGTTTTTTGTGCACCCGTATATTTTTATGTTTGTTTTGTATGTTTGTTTTGTGTACCTTTTTATTTTTATGTTTGTTTTGGGTACCTATCTATTTTTGTTTGTTTTGTACCTATATATTTTCATGTTCGTTTCGAATACATATATATTTTTATGTTAGTTTACAGTACCTATATATTTTTATGTTAGTTTACAGTACCTATGTATTTTTACGTTAGTTTCGAGTACCGATATATTTTTGTGTTTGTTTTGGGTACCTATGTATTTTTCCTGCTTGTTTTTGTGTACCTATATATTTTTATGTTCGTTTTGTGTACCTATATACTTTTATGTTTGTTTCGGTTACCTATATCTTTTTATGTTAGTTTAGAGTACCTATATATTTTCATATTTGTTTTGGGTACCTATATATTTTTCCTGCTTGTTTTGTGCACCTATATATATATTTTTTGTTCGTTTCGTGCACCTATGTATTTCAATGTTTGTTTTGAGAACCTGTATATGTTGATGTTTGTTTCCGTATTTATTTTTGTTTGTTCCATGTATGATACTTGTAGATATGAACGGGTGTTCCGTGTATCTGTTTTTGTGCGTGCTTGCAAAAACACGCATTTTCAGTTTTCTCTAAAAGAAAACTGTTGTGGCGGCTTTGTCTGTCCGTCCGCACTTTTTCTGTCCGCCTCAGATCTTAAAAGCTACTGAGGCTAGAGGGCTGCAAATTGGTATGTTGATCATCCACCCTCCAATCATCAAACATACCAAATTGCAGCCCTCTAGCCTCCTCAGTAGTTTTTATTTTATTTAAGGTTGTTAGCCATCATCGTGCTTCTGGCAACGATATAGGATAGGCCACCACCAGGCCGTGGTTAAAGTTTCACGGGCCGCGGCTCATACAGCATTATACCGAGACCACCAAAAGATAGATCTATTTTCGTTGGCCTTGATTGTACGCAGTACAGTAAACTCGATTGCGCCGGAGAAACTTCGGCGCATTTTTTACTTGCTCACATACTCATTAAAGTCATGAGAAGCAGGAGTACCGCCCTCATTTCGCAATGCAGCTTTTCATTGGAAAAACTTTACTAATTAGAGCAAAAAAAAAAAAAACTTCTTGAGTTTTCTAATTGAAATATGAAGAAAAGTTTACTATCATAAACGCTTAATTTTCTTTAAGTGGCTGGAAGTTGCATCAGATGTCGTTTGTCGACTTTTTCTCCTCTGGTCTTTTTCGTTCTTATGTATTTTTTTTTTTATTCGAGATTTTTGCCTTCTTGGGGTACATGGTTTATTTTGGCAAGGAGGTCACTGAAGCTAGTTTTCTTATTTTTTTGTTTATTTGTTTATTTCTTTCTTTATTTTAAGTGACTTTCATAGGCATTACTTCAGAAATACCCAGGGTGATATTTTTATTTGCAAATAAGTCAAGTGCCAAATCGAAGGGTAGTTGTAATGCATATGGATTCGATCAGATTAAAAAAATTTTTTTTATTTATACATGTATGTATATATATAAATTATATATATATTATATATATATATGTATATATATATATGTTTATATATATATATATATATTTGTATATATAATTTTATATATATATCTATATATATAGATATGTATACATATATAAATAAATAAATAAATAAATAAATAAATAGTGATGAGTGAATTATACCAAAGGATTTTGATAATTGTTCTCTCTGCTTAAGCATATTTATTAATATATTCTCCAAGAAATATAAGTCGGGAGTAAGTCTGGTCCAGAAACATCTTGGGCCATCAACTTTCACGAATTTTGAGGTACAGCCCCGTTTTCACAAAAGATGTTGACAACAGAAATTACAGTTTTCCGCAAATTCTCACTTATCCCGAAATCTTAACGAGGACTCATTAATGTCAGATGCACGAGATCTCATAACTTACGAAGAATATTCTAAGGAAGATTTTACCATTATTTATTTAATCGTAAGTTATCGTAAGATTTTGTTCTGTTATCATTTTGGAATACAGGAATATAGAATTTTGGCCAAAGGCCAAGCGGTGGGACCTATGAGGTCATTCAGCGCTGAATAGAAAGGTTTGAAAGGTGTAACAGGAGGAAAACCTCAAAGCAGTTGCACTGTGAATCAATTGTTAGGAGTTGGTGGAAAGTAAGATGGAAGAAAGAATATGACCGGTGGTACAGTAAAAGGAATGAAAGGGGTTGCAGCTGGGGGCCGAAGGGACTCTCCAAAGAACCTTAAGTAATGCCTACAGTGTACCGCATGAGGTGCGATGACAAATTGCATTCCGAAAACGGCGAAATTTTAATAAGTTTATTTATCTTTAATTTTTATTTTTCTTAAATTAAACTATGTCCATGAAAGGCTGTCATCTCATTGTCATAACTTTTAGACTGTTGAAAAATGTTGCTTGAGTACATTCTGAGAATATTTTCACAGCTTGTCTCTCACGGCACAGATTTACATTTCATTTACGGAGGATTTGCCCCGGAATCCCATCTTCTTGTGGTGAAGTCTGGACTTTTTCCCTTGTTTCCTTCATTTCATTCACTCTCATTATTATATGCTTGGTTTAGAAATAAAGTGAAATTTGGTACATACATTATCAAAGGCCCCTCCCTTCTCATTTCATTCACTTTCTTTATTATATACTTGATTTAGAAATACAGGGAAATTTGGTACATATGTTATTAAAGGCACCTCCTCTCTCTCTCTCTCTCTCTCTCTCTCTCTCTCTCTCTCTCTCTCTCTCTCCTGTTATATACGTGCTGTAGAAATAAGATGAATTAAGTATATACATTATATATACCTAATTGATTTCATTTTTCTATTATATATATCCTCTCTCTCTCTCTCAGAGACTTCTCTCTTCTCTCTCTCTCTCTCTCTCTCTCTCATATATCAGAGACTTACTTGACTGCTTCGTGACACTTGCCGGCTAATGCAGTTATAAATGTAGCAGCGACTGTCTCTAAATGAATGTTTTTTTATACATACCTCCTTCTACTTCCATTGCTCTCTTCCCCAACTCATTTCACTTAGCTCTCTCTCTCTCTCTCTCTTTCCCGAAGCCCTCTTTCTCTCTTTCCCCCGACGCAGTGACAAGACAAGAAAACACTAATGGAACTCCTGGTGAAGGTTGCGAGTGTATGAGAGTGAGATGTTGGGTGCAGTTTTTTTTTTTTTTTATGGGGGTTTAAAGTCGTGATTCATGTGGACCTACCAAAGGGAAAAGTTGAGGTCTCAGCAGACCACCTTGAAGGACCTCACCTACGTCGGGGGGATGCTTCTTTTGCATGCACCTCGGGGAAACGGGCTTCCAAAAAGGCCATTAAAGGATTGAATGCACATTAAAGAGGCGTTTAACGTAACGAAGGATATCAGGGCGAATATTAAAGGAATCTGACGATGCTACTGGTCGTTATTTAGAATGGTAATGAATATTTATAGTGAAGCTTGTAGAGCTGAGAGAAAATAAACCGTAAGGTAATGAAGGAAAGAAAATAATTTATTATGATTATTGTTCAAAATGATCATTTATTATGAGGAAGCCTTAAGGGCCATTGTTTACAACGAGGCTTTTGAAGAACAGAGTTCTTGTATTTGGTAAAGAGAGAAAGAAGAGGAGAAGATAGCAGATAAATTACAGGTATAAGAGATGAAACAGCTGATCAATAAATATTTTCCTTCATAAACAGTATTGTAAGTCAGGAAATCTGAGACCATGTAAATGATGGCGTGCATGCATCTTTCCCATTTGTTTTATATATGTGTTTATAAATATGTGTATATATATATTGTGTAAATATATATATATATATATATATATATATATATATATATATATATATATATATATATATATATATATATATATATATATATATATAAAAGCCTGTAAGGACTTTAACAGACGACGTATTGTTATTTGAATTATGTGGTTTCCTGTTGATAATGTTCTTATGGGCTTTTTAAATTTCACACAACACTGTTATGTTAGTGTAAAAAAGACATCTGTATATACACATATATACACAAATATACATATATATAAATATATATATATATACATATATATGAATATATATATATATACATATATATGAATATATATATATATATACAGTATATATATATATATATATATATATATATATATATATACATATATATATACACATATGTATATGTACATATATAAATATAAATATAAATATATATATATATATATATATATATATATATATATATATATATATATACTGTGTATATATATATATATATATATATATATATATATATATATATATATATATATATATATATATATATATATTCGTTTGAGATAATCATTACTTAACTAACAAACTGGCTTCAATACACTGCACATGTTAACGGCACACCATACCTGAAATTACAAGATCCGTATTAACTAACGAGTTTTAATAAAGGTGTTCACACTTTATTATGGTAATGACATGCGATGTGTGTATCACTCTATTCCCTCTCTGATTCCAGATACGTCGGTTGGATTAATGTCACCCAATCGTAGCAAAGCTTTTCGTGGAGGTAATAAGGACGTTGATTCCTCGACTTATTTATGAGTTTGCCGATTGATTTGCTTTTAATACCTGCCGACGCTTTCATCTGTTCCTTGAGTGTTGGTAATAGGCAGTTCTGAAATTACTTTTTTAGATGTAGGTTAACTCATTTGCTCGTATCTCACGTATTTATAAGTTTCCGTTAGCGTGATGTAGCCTGATTGACGCTTTTCCGAATAAAAAAAAATACCGATTCATTTGCTGATATTTCTTCAAATTTTTTTTGTAATTTCTTAGCTTCATATTATTATTATTATTATTATTATTATTATTATTATTATTATTATTATTATTATTATTATTATTATGAATTCAAGTCTTAACATTTATGACCGGCATCTTAGTCGTCATACGCGTGACGCGCGCGCAATAATACACACACAACACACACACACACACTTCAGTGAGGATAAGAGAATGTGTGTGTGTGTGTGTGTGGTTGAAGCGGGAAGGAAGGTGAAAGAATGGACTGTTTATTATATGCCATATTCTATTCCCGTCAAAATGGAGCATGGTAATTGACGTCGGCTGGTGGCAGCGCTATCGTATTTCATATGAATGACACACGGTAGTGGGTAACGTAACTTAACTTAGGGTCTGAACGACGAATTATTTCTCTCTCTCTCTCTCTCTCTCTCTCTCTCTCTCTCTCTCTCTCTCTCTGTGTTCAAGGGTATCACATGAGTTTGTGTATAATATGTAAGTGTGTGTGTGATTCTTCCATACTTCTTCCGTCATTGGAAATACGCCTGTGAAGTGTGTGTGTGTGCGTGTGTGCGTGTCTGTGCTTCAGTGTAAATTAGTGTGTGTGACTGTTTGTGTGTGTGTGTGTGTGTGTGTGTGTGTGTGTGTATGTTTGTGTCTCAGTGTAAATTATTCTATGGTGTATTTAGAAGATATTTAGGTGATCGGGATCAGGAAATTAAGTTATTTGTCATTACTTTGTTATTTTTTTTATCATAAAATTGGAAAAAGACATTTATGGGAAAGGTACTTGGATTAAAGTTATTTATTGTTACCTTTTTATCATACTGATAGAATTTGTGTGTATTAAGCTGCTTTAGTTATTCGTTGTCATTAGTTTCATCCTTTTTTCCAGTTCGTGAAATTTGGCGATTTTTTTTTTAGTTGCTCTGGAAATTTACACATAATACGAATGTGTTAAATACCTGTAGAGGACTCCAAACTTTTTCCACACTACAGAAATTGCAGTTTGATTTTTCTACAGAAATTACAGTGTGATTTTTCAGTCAGTGCTTATTTAAATGTATTCATTTATATCCTTCTGAGTGCTGAGTTGTTCCTATATGTACTGTGCTGGGCTTCCGGACATAATGTTCGTCACTTTTGTTTATAAGACCCTGCCAAATATTTTATATCACACTGTTGGTTTTGGGATAATCCTCACCCCATTCTGTCATTCTTATACCACGTATTCTTTAGGTTATTCTTTAGGTGGGTGTTAGCTGATCTGCTTGATCGCCATCTTTATTTATTTCTATTTTGTTCCATTTACTTCGTTCAACTGGCAGAATTTCCTCTGTTCCGATCTTCTCGTACGAAGTCCTTCCATCTTTCTATGCCCATAGGTAGCTCTTTTTTTTTTTTTTTTATTCCCCAATCCTCTTGCTATCTTCCACCACATTCTTACTTTCTTGCTATAGGGATTTCTCTTAATATCCCTCGCTGCTTTTCTTTCGTTGCTTATCACGGGCCTCATTTGACAGGTATTAGTAGCTCATTGTTCCATCGTGATAGCTTGTGGCCTGCTGTGCTGAAAATTTCGTGACCTCAAATTTTCTTCGTAGTTACGTGTGTACTGCCTTTTGGGGATCACGTAAGGTGTCCCCAGTTCAAGTTTTTTTTTTTTTACTCCGTCCCAGTCACAGTATTTTGATCCTCAGGCTTTTAAATGTTCGCCCTTCTAGAGGACTTACTACTTACTTCTTTGTGTCAGCGCAATATTCAATTTATGATCTCTGGCGAATCTCGGGTAATGTCAGTCCGAATGATCTGTGTCTGGAGTTGTACTGTACAATTGCCGCGTTCAGTTTAATTGTATGTTATTTTTGTTATAATTCCATGTTATTTTTTCTGCAGTGTATAATTTTATGTTATTTTCCTAACGAATACTCCGTCCATAACTCTTTTTCGTTCTCCTGCCGCGAAGTATCTCGACTGGCGGACCTCTCTACAGCTCAGTTTTGTACGTGGGACGGAAGAGACCAGACGTCACAGATGATGTAAATGAAAAACCCTTATTATCCCTATTCTCTTGCATCTGCAACACCTGTGCACCCATGCCCACAACAGAGGAACACTTGTATCGGACATTTGCCCGCGTACGTGCTTGTAGAACCGTAAAAGCATTTCATATATTTTCGGTTTGTCAATGGCTGAAAATTACACATAAGAAAGTAAAGGTTTAGCTCTGCCAGCCCTGGCCCGACAATTCATCTCCATTTCCCTGTGGGTGTAATGATACATTTTGCCAATAGGTGCGGATACGTGCGGACTGGATTTTCGGTCTACAGCTGCTGGTGCTGGTACAATCCTCCGTCCACTGCCGTACACCTGCTTCTTGTACTCACGACGGCCGCAAGTACATTTGCTTACGGCTTCATAAATTTCTCTCTCTCTGTGTGTTACGTGTCCGTGTACGTACACATTTGCATACGTACATATACACAAATATATATATATATATATGTATGTATGTATGTATGTATGTATGTATGTATGTATGTATGTATGTATGTATGTCTATATATATTATATAGATATAACGAAATAAATAGACATGTATATTATATATATGCATATACTATTATGAATTTTTAAACTTGTAATAGTCAGCTGCAGTGGGCGGGTTGCCGCTTCTTGTGCAGGAAGAAATGAAATGAAATAGAGAGAGAGAGAGAGAGAGAGAGAGAGAGAGAGAGAGAGAGAGAGAGAGAGAGAGAGAGAGAGAGAAAGGAAAAATATCCAATTCAAGAGATCAGTTTATAGCGTCGAAATAAATATCATTATGTCATGATTAGAAACGTGAGGTCTTCGACAACTCAGTTCCCAGTCCCACGGGGTGCCATTATTCGTCAGACGTTCTCTGGTTTTATTCTGTCCAGAGAGCGAAAGGAAAACGTTTACCATTACCTCGATAAATGTTCCTCTGTTTTAGAATTTGTTGTTTTATTCCTCTTGTGTTTTAAACGGTTATTATCAAAACTAGCGATCATTCAGAGTTAGGAAACGGTTAGGGGATGGAACTCACGCAGTATATGTGTAGAAATAACAAGCTGGATGACCATTCGATGGAATTTTTTATTCATATATTATTTTTATTTTTGTTGAAAAAACTCTGGGAATAGAAGTCACACAGTATATCTACACAATTAAGAGCTTGAGTGACCATTCGAAAGAATTTTTTCTTTATTTATTTATGTATATATTTATTTATTATTTATTTTTTTGCCGAAAAAGCTCTGAGGGTTGTTTATTGAGTGTCATCGGCCAGTTCAGGATTTTGACCTCAGGGGAGGCAGAATGTGCTTCCCCAACATCTGAATGGTGCGTTTCATATAGAATAATTATGTACACAGTACATTGCGTACAAAAACAAAAAATTAATGTGCGCACTGAAAGGACCTCCTCTGGTTATTGCAAACTAACAAAAAATTGTTTACGTGCGCATACTGGAGGAAAGGCATCTGGTTTAGCAGTGTTTTTGTTTTTTAGGGAATTTTTTTTTATCAAATATATATATACAAATATATACTTTATATACATACATATATATAGATATATGTATGTATATATATTATATAATTTCGTAACTGAACTCCTAGTTCTTCTTGTTTCTTTTTCTTTTCTGTGCAGTAAATGAGTAGATAAGAATGTTTTGCAACCTCAGTAAGAATGCAAAAAGGAGGAAGAAATAAAGAAAGAAAGAAAATGCTGATGAGGATTCTATGTGAGTGTAAGGAACGGTTGATAGTGTGGAAGTTATCTGCACTGCGGTTTTACTCATAATTCAAGAGTTGAAGTATGAACGCAGCAGTTATGGTTTTTTTGTTGGGGGGAGATCTGCCTATAGCGAGGGAAAAGCTTAATGTTTTATGTGTATGTATATATATATATATATATATATATATATATATATATATATATATATATATATATATATATATATATATATATATATATATATATACACACGCTCACACACACATTAATATACATATATATACACAAATATATATATGAATATATATACTGTATGTGTATATGTATTTTTATGTATGTTTATAGGCTATGTGCCTGTGTTTGTGCAATCTAGAATTATGATTTTGTAAAATTCTTGATTTTTCGTTTCATAAGTATTAGCTCTTAAGATAACGAAATTTGACAAAAATTTCCTCATAAATTTAATTCAAGTTCCACTGGAGGGTATTGTTTTTTTTTTTTTAAATAAATTAATGAATATATTTTTATGACAATAAATCATCACCTTTGTTTTGAGACCCATGACCTCCAGAGAATCTTCCTATTATCCAGCATCGCAGATTTCTGTAATCTATCTAGGCTCGACATCTCTTCCTATGCCATCATTTTGGCTTTTATTGAAAGGATAAATCTAAGCCATGGAAGTTCAAAAGTTCCATTTGAACAGTATTGGGTCGTATATGATCTTTCAGTCGCTGTCCACAAAGGCAACAGTGAAAGAGTCTTCAAAACTCTGACGAATTATATCCGAGTTTTGATTTGCAGTCGTGGATGAAAACCTTTTTAAAAGGCAGACATCTAGTAATTGCATTAGCTTGCATAGATGATATGCAGAAGTGAATGATTTCACTCTGACATATAAGTGTATTTGATGATAGTTATTAACATTGCGAACTTTTCTCTCTCTCTCTCTCTCTCTCTCTCTCAAGAGAACATTTGGATTAAATCTCGAGATGACTTGAATCATTGACAGGTTATCGAAAGTGGGACGAAATGGGCGGTAACCGGTAACGAAAGCTTCTGTGTGAGAGAATGAATGGGTGGAGAGAGAGAGAGAGAGAGAGAGAGAGAGAGAGAGAGAGAGAGACAAGCTACACGAGGAGGGGATTGCCCAAAAAGAGAAAGCGTGAGATAGCGAAAGAAGTTTCAATTATTCCGTTGTTTATTGCCGTGCCCTATTTCATGCCAACGTTGTGCAATAACACGTTGCAGGAGACTAATCACGCTGGGGTTGATTGGCTGCGGCTCCCCCCCCCAAAAAATAACAACGGGAAGGATCGAAAATTCTAATGAGTAATTGACCGACTCGATATTCAAATAACAATCGAGGAGCTGAGTTATTGCGGCGTTGCGAGATTTATGGGAGATAAAAGATGGCATTGCAAAGTAATGAGGACCATCTTGATTACCCGAATCAATGAGGGGGAAAATTGAGAATTGAGAGAGAGAGAGAGAGAGAGAGAGAGAGAGAGAGAGAGAGAGAGAGAGAGAGAAAAAGAACGCTGAAAGGAAAGTGTGAGTGACAAGAAACTAAACAACCTGTTTGGAACGCCATTCCCATAATGCCATAGTGATTGCACCATCAGGAGAGCCCTGAGGACGAACGAGAGGAGTTGGAGTGTCCTGGGGGAGGGGCAGAGGTAGGGGCCCACGGGGGAAGAGAAGGAGAGAGAGAGAGAGAGAGAGAGAGAGAGAGGAGGAGGGATGGGCAACTTGAGCATTTGTTCTGAAGGTGGGCCACCCAAATCCACCCTGCAGGTACACATTGTAAGCTAGTACTACCATAATTACCTGTGGCAGAGGTCCCCATATGCAGCTCTCTCACAACACACGTTTTCATTACTACCGCCGAGGTTAAACAGTATTGCGCGTATAGGAAAAACTCGTCATTATTTTGTTTTTTGACCCTCTCTCCTTCTCCCTCCTTCGCGTTTCGGTTTTTTGTATTTTCATTCGCATTCCGTTATTTTTTTTTTTATCCCAAAGACTTCCATTTGTTGCATAGATTACTAACGTACTGTGCTGTAATTCTTGAGAGCATTTTTTGAGGGGTAACTCTCGTTAATTATTCCGGTTCCATTAGTAGAATACACGCATGCTATCCGGGCGACAATTTTGGGCGACAATTTTCCGTCGCGTCGTGTGTCTTCGTTTTGCCGCCAGCAAAGCGACTTGATTACGATTTAATCCAGTCTGTGACGTCTTTTTTTTTTCTAGTTGGAATCCTCCTTGTGAGTTACTCGCATTTTCTTGACGTCGCTGTTGTTCATTTATATAATTTGAAATTGTGCTTTTGGAAGTTTTGCACTAAATGATAAATGTCAGTGATATTGTGAACCATTCTTGTTATCTGGAATTCGTTACAGCAGCTACGAACATTCATATTGTTATATATTGTTTTTGTTCTCTGGTTATAACAAACCTCATGCGGTGCACTGTAGGCATTACTTAAGGTTCTTTGCAGCGTCCCTTCGGCCCCCCTAGCTGCAACCCCTTTCGTTCCTTTTACCGTACCTTCTTTCATATTCTCTTTCTTCCGTCTTATTTTCCACCCTCTCCTAACAATAATATTCATAGTGCAACTGCTTTGAGGTTTTCCTCCTGTTACACCTTTCAAACCTTTTACTGTCAGTTTCCGTTTCAGTTCAATTCAATTAATAACTGATTCGCATATCTAAATTCAGTTATTCATCGTTATCAAGCCGGGTATTGAACTTGTTAGGATTTTTCAGTAGTCGCTTCCATTTTACCCTCAAGTCAGAATTTCCCATTTTACTTTAAACATCGGGAAATTAGGAGTTATTTGGTTTGGATATTTTTTTTGAGTTTCGAAATTTTCAGCTTTTTGGGGGGGGGGTATTTTTTTGAGTTTCGAAATTTTCCGTTGAATTTTTTTTTTTTTTTTTGGGTGGTATGGACGTGAACGTCACTGTTAGAAGAAAGACTCAAGATTTAATTTTTAAGAAAGGCACTAAATTAAAAAAAACAGAGTGCATCAGAGCCAGTTAGTAAAGAGATTGTAAAGAAAAAAAATTCACATTAGCTGAGCAAAAGAAGGATAAATTTCTATTTTATCGCTTTTGTTATGCATTCCTAGAGGAGTTTTAAGCTTAATACAGCACCTTCCAAAGTCATTTACAAAGCCTACAGAGTGAAAAGTTGCATATAGTTAGTGATGACATTATCATGACCTTAGTAGCTAACTAAGATTTTTGTGCGTAGTACTGCGGTCTCAGATGAACCTTTTGGCCGACTGTCGTAACGGATCATTATATATTTATTTCGTATGAATTCGTAAATTATTATTATTATTATTATTATTATTATTATTATTATTATTATTATTATTATTATTATTATTATCTCTGCCAACAGTGGGGATGAGTTTAGATTTCCGCTCATGTTTGTAAGATTATCATTGATTTCTGAGATACCCCAGTAAAGGAATATATATATATATACATATATATATATATATATATATATATATATATATATATATATATATATATATAATATATATGTATTAATGTATATATATATATATATATATATATATATATATATATATATATATATATATATATATATATATATATATATGAATAAATTCTGTAACTATAATTAGGAATTGCACTTCTAGGAGTTTATCATGTGAAAATAAACAGAATGGCAATTAAATGTCTCCAACGGGAGTCACTCCAGGATTGCGTGCGTCCTTTCGCGACGCCCATCCATTTTATGCTGAAGGGGGTCCTTTATCCCCCGGGGGGGTGGGGTTGACTGTAACGGCGCTTCCTCTCGTTTTATCCTTTCGGTAGGGTCAGTTAATGAACTATCGAAACGAGATCACATCGTCGTTAACTGAACCTAATCTGGCTGAACGGAGGAAGTGTCGATCCCTAAAAAAAAGCTCCGATGGGCCCGTTTGTTCCACGCGAATAACACACTGCGGGATTGTGTTTGTGTGTTTGTGTACTTGTGACGTGGGTGTCTGTTTGTGCTTCTAGGTCCCACTTTAACTTAAAAGTGACTTTATGAGTAAGTGAGTTTTGTGTTTGTGACATGGATGTCTGTTTGTGCTTCTAGGTCCCACTGTAACTTAAAAGTGACAACATTATGAGTGAGTGAGTTTTTTGTTTGTGTGTTTGTGACGTGGGTGTCTGTTTGTGTTTCTAGGTCCCACTTCAACTTAAAAGTGACAGCATTATGAGTAAGTGAGTTTTGTGTTAGCGTGTTTGTTTGTTTGTGTGTTTGTGACGTGGGTGTCTGTTTGTGCCTCTAGGTCCCATTTTAAGTTGAAAGTGAAGATATTATTAATGACTAAATTTGCGTTTGCGTGTTTGTGTGTGGGTGGGTGTTTGAGTTTGTTGTGTCGTAGGTGAGCCTGTTTGTGCCTCTAGGTCCCACTTTAACCTAAAAGTGAATGAATTGAGTAAGTGAGATTTGTGTTTGCGTGTTTGTGTGTGGGTGTGTGTTTGCGTTTGTTGTGACGTAGGTGAGTCTGTTTGTGTTTCTAGGTCCCAATGTAACTTAAAAGTGAATATATTGAGTGAGATTTGTGTTGCGTGTTTGTTTGTGGGGTGTGTGTATTGTATGTGTGACGTGGGTGTCTGTTTGTGCTTGTAGGTTCCACTTTCACATAAAAGTGAATATATTGAATAAGTGAGATTTGTGTTTGCGTGTTTGTGTGTGGGTTTGTGCATGTTTGTACGTGAAGTAGGTGAGTGTTTATGCTTTAGGTTCCACTCTAACTTAAAACTGAAGATATTATGAGGTAGTGCGATTTGTGTTTGCATGTTTGCGTGTATGTGTGTTTGTGTGTGACGTAGGTGAGTCTGTTTGCGATTGTGGGTCCCACTTTTCCTGTATAGTGAAAATATTATGAGTGAGATATACTGTGCTCTAGGGGAAATATTTGCCCACAAAGAGGAAATTTAGGCAAAAAAAAAAAAAAAAAGGCATCCACCAACCCTTTGGTGCACTGAATTCTTTCATAATTACGTCATTATTGTTGTTGTTATTATTTCTGCTAAAAAATAAAAATTTTATCGAGGCTGTGGTTGAGTTGTCTGAAAAGTGAGGTGAGGTAATTTTGCGTGTGCTCAAGTAATTTGGTTTTACGAGGCAAGACTTTAGTGTTCAGCTCCTCCATCATTACATCAACTGCCTTTTAGAAATGTTTCACTTCTGGCTTATTTTTTGGAGTTACTTTGTTGAGACTCTCTCTCTCTCTCTCTCTCTCTCTCTCTCTCTCTCTCTCTCTCTCTCTCTCTCTGTGTGTGTGTGGTGTGTGTGAAAATGTAAGACAATCGTCCATATGCCACATCTTACGAAGCAGTGGAATAATAGCGGCTATTTCCACCCCCCCCCCAAAAAACAAAACCAAATTCAGTCGTAAAAATGTCAAGATTTCATAAAGAATTAAGATGGCTTATGGCAATGCCTATGATTTGTATCACACAAAGCGATGGACGTGTTACTTTTGGCAACATGATTGACAGATCATGAACAGTACTTGGCCCATGAATTCGAGGTCGTTGCCGATGCTCGTTTCCTTGTATCCTTTCTTGTTAAAACATTTTCTGCCGTAAGCTTTCCCCTTCAGAAGAAAAGGTTGGCTATCTAAGAATGAGCTCACGCAAATCAAATATGAAGAGAACAAAGGATTAAAAAAAAAGAAAAAAATTAACTAAGTTTATGGGGGAAAAGGATAAAATCAACGATATAATTCTCCTTTTAGACAGAACGTATTTATCGTACGTCAGTCACTGTCAATTAAGATGAATAAATATGATGGGACTTCTGTCCGGAGGGAACATTGGTATCAGTTAGAATGAGAACGTCGTAGCTTTACTGGAAACCGTTGCCATTCCCTTTAAGGGCATCACAGGGTATAGTTTATATATATATATATATATATATATATATACATAATACATATATAGTTTTATATATGTATGTATGTATACTATATATATATATATATATATATATATATATATATATACATATATATACATATACATATAAGTTTATATATATGTATGTGTATATATATATATATATATATATATATATAACTATATATATATATATATATACATATATAACACACAAATACACACACACACACATATATATATATAACATATATAATATTATACAGTATATACGTGTGTGTTTATATTTCTTTTATCAAGGCAAAAATCTACTTATGCAAAACCATACTAGCGAACATGACGTTTTTATCTTTATTTGCAGTCTCTCTCAATCGATTCTTCTGTAACGGCAGTCTAATCAAACGAAAGATTAATAAAAAAAAAAAAGTTTATTTTCTTGGAATATTTACGTCCTGTGTAATTCTCTTTTTCGGGCTATTGACAGTTTGCGTGCACGGCGAAAAAAAAAAAAAAGTAACGTAAGAGCGTGTGTGCGTGCATAGGTGTATGTACACATGCGTGCGTGTCACGGCCGATTACAGTATTTAAGCAGTAAATGCTTCAGTAAAGATCGTGTACCGTCGTACCGATGTAATTTCCGTCAGGGGGCCGAGGCTGATTGGCACGGTCCACTCGCGTCTTTGTACGAATATGCTCGTATGCTGAGAGGGTTTCATGCCAACTTATGGGGGATTACTTTTTTTTATCTTTTTTTTTTTTTGCTCTACGTAGATCTGGATAATTGTGAGGGGAGATGGAATATAGGCAGGGAAAGGATAGTTTTTTTTTTTTTTAAGTTGGTGTCTTCATATTGACTGTGAATGACAAGTGGGGAGCATTGTAAGGTATTTTTTTATATTTTATATGTTGTGTGTAAATGTATAAGCATTTGTTCTTTCCAGTTATGTCGTTTGTTTATCGACGCATTCCTTTCTCGTTCAACATCATGTATTTTAGTTGATATCTTTTTCTTCCTCATATATATACTATATATTATATATATATACATATATATATATATATATATATATATATATATGTATATATATATATATATATATATATATATATATATACAACATCATTATGGTTTATATATATATATATATATATATATATATATATATTTATATATATATATATATGTATGTATGTTTATATTATATATTAATATATTACATATATAAATATAATATATATATATATATATATATATATATATATATATATATATATATATATATTTATATATATATATATATATATATATATACATTATATATGTAACATGTTAATATAATATAAAGCATACATATATTTATATATATATATATATATGTATATATATAACCATAATGATGTGTTTATATATATATATATATATATATATATATATATATATATATATATAATGATGTATATGATTAACTGGAATGATGGCAAATTATTGTGTTCCTGAAGTTGCTAATGGTGTAGTTTGACTTTAATGACCATAAGGGTAGCACCAGCTTTGTGATTCTCTCTCTCTCTCTCTCTCTCTCTCTCTCTCTCTCTCTGTGGCAGGGTTAGCAAGTAAATGACTAGCATTTACCTTCAAGTTTTGTCTTGACATGGGTTAAGCATATTCTTACGTTGCCGGGTTTTAATTTGGGAGAGTGTGTTTGGAAAACGCATGATCAGTCAGTGTGTTTTTAAAGTGCGTGGTCGAATCGGATGTGTTCTTGTGTTTGTTTTTCAGTTTTGTTGTTAATTTGTAGTACTAAACCACTTTTAATGTGTGTTTTTTTCCCGTTGGAAATCAGTGAAATTTTTATTATTGCATTTACATTTTTTGCCATTAAAAATATGTAAAATTATCTCACTTTTATGTTTTTTGCGATTAAAAATTAGTCAGATTTTCCTCACCGTCTTGACATTTTTCGCGAACCTACTTGCATGCTTTCGTATCAAGTGCATGCGTGCATGCGTGCATGCGTGCGTGCGTGCGCACGCGTGAAACGTAATTATCTCATGTTTGTTTCTCCTCATGATCTCGTATGCTCATTTGAGTGCGCGAGTTTACTGTTACTCCCACGATTATGTGTCATTACGAGCATATATATCCATGCTACGCTCAGACTCGGGAGTTTCGGCCGTTCTCGTGCCCTGCGTTTTTATGTGAACACGCTTGCATGTCTGGTCTGATCATGTGTTATGTGCGCATGGTTACATGTTTTATGAGTTCCTTGATAGCCCCGTACTGCTCTCTCTCTCTCTCTCTCTCTCTCTCTCTCTCTCTCTCTCTCTCTCTCTCTCTCAAAGCTAGGTATTGTAAGGACGGAAGGGCTTCTTAGCTTGTCGTTCTCTCTCTCTCTCTCTCTCTCTCTCTCTCTCTCTCTCTCTCTCTCTCTCTCAAACTAGCAATATGAGGACGGAAGGGCTTCTCTCTCTCTCTCTCTCTCTCTCTCTCTCTCTCTCTCTCTTAAAACTAGGTAATGTAAGGATGCAGGGACTTAACTTGACGTTCTCTCTCTCTCTCTCTCTCTCTCTCTCTCTCTCTCTCTCTCTCTCTCTCTCTCTCTCTCTTAAAACTAACAATTTAGGACTGCAAGGACTAACATGACGTTCTCTCTCTCTCTCTCTCTCTCTCTCTCTCTCTCTCTCTCTCTCTCTTAAAGCCAGGTAATGTGAGGAGGGAAGGACTTCTTAGCATGACGTTGTCCCAGGACGTGCGTGGAAAATGTAGTTTTATTTTTTTTATTTTTTTTTTAGCCACTTCTTGTAAATTTTGAAGGCAATGTCCGCCGTTTACGATTTAGGGCGTTTGTAAATGTAGGATTGCTAAATTTTACTATAACGTTGATAATGGTAAGTCTGGTTTTATTTATATTTTAACGTTTGTCGGTGATAATAATTATTATTAAGCTCAAGAAATAATGTTTCTTTAATTATAATTAATGGAATAATTTTTTTCTTGGGCTTAAGAAGAACTTTGTAAGAAGTGCAATAGATCCTGAAGATTAACAGATATACGTTTGTATATCACTGTTGATTTATAGGCCTACATCCCATTATCCAGATGTAATTACCACAATGATATAATACAGTGTGTCTTGGTAAGACAATTTGAAAATTATTTCACAACCTAAAAAAAAAATATACACACTGCAAGGTATACAGTATATCCCATTACATTTGTATATCACTGTTGATTTATATATCCCATTGCACTTGTAAATCACTGTTGATTTATATATCCCATTACGTTTGTATATCACTGTTGATTTATATATCCCATTACGTATGTATATCGCTGTTGATTTATATATCCCATTACGTTTGTCTATCGCTGTTGATTTATATATCCCATTACGTTTGTTTATCGCTGTTGATTTATATATCCCATTACACTTGTATATCACTGTTGATTTATATATCCCATTACATTTGTATATCGCTGTTGATTTGTATATCCCATCACAAGCTTCAGATGTAATTGCCACAATGATACAGTACCGTTTCTCTTGGTAAGACTAAATTTACAACGGATTTAAAGAAATCTTAGCCCGCAGATTTTAAAAATTATTTCACAGCCTAAAAATAAATATACACACACTTGAAGTTATTGAAGTTTTTCTTCAGTCTTCAGTCAGGTGTAAGAATTAAATAGCGCTTTGAAAATAAACATGTTCTTCATGAGTATCTTTGTATATATCATTTCTCATCTGTTTTTATGAAATGTATATCCGTTTTTAGTTTTCTGTAAAAGAAAACTATTGTGCCGGCTTTGTCTGTCCGTCCGCACTTTATTCTGTCCGTACTTTTTCTCTCACTTTTCTGTCCCCCTCACATCTTAAAAACTACTGAGGCTAGAGGGGCTGCAAATTGTGTTATGTTGATCATCCCTCTCAATCATCAATGCCAAGTTGGCCTCTTGCCCTCTTTCAAATGGACTATACCTTTAAAGTTAAAGTTCAGCCATAATCGTACTTCTAGAACTATATAGGATTGTACCGCCGGACAAATGGTTAAAAGTTCCATGGGCCGCGGCTCACTTTGGCGTATACCGAGACCGCCGAAAGATAGATCTATTTTCGGTGGCGCTGGTCTATCTGCTGGCGGCTGTACAGAAAACTCGATTGCGCCGCAGCAACTTCGGCGCATTGTTACTTATTTATTAGGTTTTCTTGAAAATGAATTCAGTCTTTGCACATTTCAAATCAAATCGTATTTCCTTTAGGAAACCAGAGAAGAGAGAGAGAGAGAGAGAAAGAAGAGAGAGAGAGAGAGAGAGCCAATCTGATATGCCGTCAATATAAAAAAAAGAATCAATAACCAACGTATCAATTATCCGTGAGTTTCTAAATAATCAGTGTCTTGACTGATGAGTCTCGGGATATATCAAGGTAGAATGATCGTTTAAGGAAGTATCACAGTTGTCATAAATTGCTGTACCAGCGACCTCTTTATACATAAGGAAATTCGTCACCAATCCCTCTGCAAGGTGACTGATAATAAATAATGATAATAAATAGAATTATTGCGCCAGTTAAGAGAATGAAAATCTGTGGAAGTCCAGATGGCGGTGACTTGTCGAATATTGTTGTGTCAGGGTATTCGTGTTCATTATTCATATTCATTATTCATATTCATTTAAGCCTTCGAGAAATTGGATACGTACGCCGGATATGGACATATAGGTGTGTGCATAGGAGGTGTCAGTAGATGTACTTTTTGGTTTATTGGTAAGATTTGTGTGTGTTTGTGTATGCGCGACTGTATCAAAGAGCATTCTATGTTTCTGTGAGATTTTTTATGTATTACCCTGTGTGAATTCGTTGGGTTTATGTAGTATGAATACATATATGAAATATATATTTATATATATGTGTATATATATGTATATATAGGTTGGGTGTGTCTGTATATATACACACATACATATACATATACTATTGGTAAGATTTGTATGCATTTCTGTATGCTTATGTATGAAAGAGCATTTTATGTTTATGTGAAATTTTTTATGTATTCTTCTGTATGAATTCATTGGGTTTATGTAGTATGAATACATATATGAAATATATATTTATATATGTATATATATATATATATATATATATATATATATATATATATATATATATTAAGTTTGTGTGTGTGCGTGTCTGCATATATACACACATACATATACATATACTATATACATATATAGGAATATACCTTACACACACACACACACACACACACACACACACATATATATATATATATATATATATATATATATATATATATATATATATATACACGTACATACATATATACATATACCTTGCAAATTGCTATAAATTTCTGTAATGGCATAATGGAGAGTGAAAGTTCACCACCACATAATTATAGTAGCCGATCAATACAAGCTATATGTTCACGTACAGTGTATGTGTTGCGTCATGCTCCTTCGTACGTCCCGGCATCTCGAAATTTCTCCTCTGCGGTTTTCATTCACAAACGCTTCGTCGTATTTGAAGTCCTCTTTTGTTTAATAGCTGACTGATTCAATCAATTAAATTCTTTCTGAGTTTTTTCTTGTTGCGTAAATGCACAAACGTTCGTTTTGTTCGCTTGTTTGTTGTTGTTTATTTCGTTGTTTGTTTGTTTGTTTGTGTGTGTGTGCGTTATTACGGCTTCCCACGGTGCCCTGGGCCTCAGGGCAGTAACGGGCCCTCACGATCTCTTACTACACACACACACACACGTACACTCTACTACTCAGCTCTCTCTCTCTCTCTCTCTCTCTCTCTCTCTCTCTCTCTCTCTCTCTCTCTCTCCACACCGCTGGCACTAGCCCTGCGGCTTATGGTACCTATCTCTCTCTCTCTCTCTCTCTCTCTCTCTCTCTCTCTCTCTCTCTCTCTCTCCCTATATACGTGCTGCAGAAAATAAAAGGAATTAGGTATTATATTATTATATATATACATTCTCTCTCTCTCTCTCTCTCTCTCTCTCTCTCTCTCTCTCTCTCTTATATACGTGCTGTAGAAATAAAAGGAATTAGGTATATATATATTATTATATACATCCTCTCTCTCTCTCTCTCTCTCTCTCTCTCTCTCTCTCTCTCTCTCTCTCTCTCTCTCTCTCTTATATACGTGCTGTAGAAATAAAAGGAATTAGGTATATATATATTATCTCTATCTCTCTCTCTCTCTCTCTCTCTCTCTCTCTCTCTCTCTCTCTCTCTCTATCTCTTATATACGTGCTGTAGAAATAAAAGGAATTAGATATATATATATTATTATATACATCCTCTCTCTCTCTCTCTCTCTCTCTCTCTCTCTCTCTCTCTCTCTCTCTCTTTGATGTTGCTTTACCTTGTGTTGAATGACGCGCTATGCATGTTTTTTGTTATTGAAGTGATTGTGCATGCAACTCCATCTTTTCCTAGTGTTAACTATTTCTTCCTCAGCAGATAAAAAAAAAAAATCATTTGTCGCCTTAAGATATGCAGGTGTTAAGCTTGGTGATATTTATGTGATTATTGTCAGCAGTGGTAGCCGCATCGTAATACAGAATCTGGTCCAAATGAAAGTAAGTTATATTAATTGAGTATGAAAAAAGGAATGATACCTTTCCTATGCTTAGTAGATTATTAATATTTAATAATTCATAATGTATATTAAGAGACGAGTGACTCGACAATATACTACTAATATTTTTCTATTATACATTATTATAGCTTGATATATGTTAGATTTATTTCAAGGTACGGTGTATTAACTTTCTGTAATCAAGCGAAACGGTCGTTATCCTGGTATCTAGTAGATTTATTGTTTAGACCAGAAATTTCTACCTTTCTCTGCCACTTGAAAGACTCTCTCTGGAATGAGGCTTAACTCGAGGTTTCTACAGGTTATGAGGACAAAAAAATAACAATTGTTTACATTAGCGGTACTATGATTTTAATTTTGTTCATGTTTTTTGGGGCTTATCATTTCCCTGCTAGTTTTTATCGTTTTTATAAACTTTTTACTGGGAAGTATTTTCTGGCGGCCTCGTTGCCGTGTTCAATGACTTCCCATTTTCTTAATCTGAAAGTGGATCAGATGAGTATTGGCTCTCATTGGTAGCTCTATTTTTCCTTCTCTTTCTATTTACTTCTTGCCCTCATCCAGATAAACTTTCCCCATTTCTTCCCACTATTAAAACTTTTATGTCCAATTTTCTTTCTTCTTTGTCATCTCCTTCCGTCTCTCCCCTTCCCCCAACTCCTCTTCTTCTCGTCCCTTCCCCTCCCTGCCTCTTTCCTCGCTTCAAAATTGCCTTAATGACAGGTGTCGCCGTGATCACCTTTTCTCCAATTCACTCTTCACTCTCACTGCCCGGTCAGAGGTCGCTGGTGTTTCTCATTCCCGTGACTGGAGAGGGTAAAGTTGGTCACTGAGTCCCGCAGGTCGGCTGCTTTGACCTTTCGTGTCCCTTTGGATAACGTCGGAGCCAGCACGTGTTGGGTGTGGGTATCAGGGATAATCATCGGAATGATAATGATGATGATGATGGTATATGAGAGCGTGTCTTTCTTAAGGTGCGTCCACACTACTGGAAAACATGCTATAAACACTCGGCAACTTATCTCATACATGTTTGTGACATGCATGAGATAAGTTGCCGAGTGTCCATAGCACGCTGGGAACAAGTCAACGACCGTAAGTGAAGAACAGATCTTGGGCCACAGTATAGTAAAACATGTCTTAAACACATGTTGGCAACTTATCTCGTACGTATCACAAACATGTTGAAAATAAGGCAACGTCCGTAAGTCGAGAAAAAGTCTTTGGCCACACCATAGTAAATCATGTCACAAACACATATTGGCAACTTATACATATCACAAACATGTTGAAAACAAGACAACGACCGTAAGTGGGGAAAAAATCATTGGCCACACGCTACAGTGAAACATGTCAGACACACGTTGGCAACTTATCTCAGACATATCACAGGCAGGTTGAAAACAAGTCAGCGACCGTATGTCGAGAACAAATGTTTGGCCAATGCTGGACAACCGTATGAAGCATTGGTTAAGACCACCAGTAAGTCGTTGACTTGTATTCAACGCGTTTGAGACGTGTGTCCAATATGTTGCTGACATTTGTTTATGGATTATTTACTGTTTAGTGGATGCACCTTTTGGAAGTATGGTAATGTGATGATGATGATGATGATGTGGGTGTTGTTATAATGATGTGAGAAAGTATAGTTTATAGTTTGGCGATATCCAAGTGCTTGTAGTAGACGGGTCATTGTAAAAATGATGACGATAGAAATGACAACAGTGAATTAACTAAACAAACATAAAGTAAGTATCATTCATGAGAATCTTTTGCTTTGTAATTGTAACGGGAAGTGTTGCTCATACAGGAAGGCATTCAGAATTAATTAGGTCTGATTACATTACATTACAAGTAGCCTTGCCATAAATTGTTTTTGTTTATTATTATCCGTTATTTATTGCCTTTTTCTAATAAGATATCAAGGCGAGCTTGAGGCTCGGCGTTGTATGTTAAACCAAGAGTTTTTTCCTGTGGCCGCGTTTTAGTTTATGCTACTTATGTAGAAAGGCCGATTCAATGCGTTGTATACCTTTGGGTAGTGTATAATACACATTGTCACAAATATTGTGTATTTATGCGTATCCATGTAATGTACAGATACACGCACGTACTCTCTCTCTCTCTCTTATAGGCTATGCCAACGTATGCATGTTTCTTTATAAAATATGAATTTGCACTTACACGTGTGTCTACTATATATATATATATATATATATATATATATATATATATATATATATATATATATACATACTGTATATATATAATACATACCTCATAATTACATTGCATACATAATAGTACATACTCAAGCAGATATGACCACAATTTATCTGCAATGGTGATAAGTTTAATTTGTTTTTAAATAACCATCAGGCACTTAGATATTATTATACCACAAATAACCAACTTCAAATACAAGGAAAAGATGTATGTTGTAAAATTGTCTTCCATATTATTTTGTATAGAGTCATATATGTTTAGAATATAAAGAGTAGAAATATACCAAGTGACGCGACCTTTTTACTGACCGTTTCGTTACCCTCTGTTATTGGGACAGAAAAATAAATTTAATGTGAGCGAGACTACACATATGCTCAAAGTGTCTCACTTTGAGCATTTACGTGCATATATGTATGTACAGTATATGTACACACACATGCGCATATTTACGGATGTAAATTGATGCAGGACCTAAACGCAGAACATTAAAAGTGACCTTTTGATTAAACCCAGAACTCGACACGATATTTTCGTTCAGCCAAACCTGAATGGCTTGGTTACGTTTCCCTTACATGGATTAGTGAGGGAAAAAAAGACAGAGAGAGAGAGAGAGAGAGAGAGAGAGAGAGAGAGAGAGAGAGAGAGAGAGAGAGAGTTCCTTAGTGGGAGAAAATAAATTCAAACGGGACCACACTCCTTCTTCCTTGTACAGAGGAATGCAATTTTTCCAAGATGCTCCATTGGGTTCCTTTGGGTTCCTTTGGGTTCCTTTGGGTTCCACCAGTTGAGGTGATGTGAATCTGCGGTCATTGGAAAATGGGTTCATCCCTAGACAATATCGGGTTTGTAGGCCACATGATTTTGTATTTACGTAATGTCAAAAGGTAGGTTCCTCTGAGTGGAAGTGAATGCGTACACACATGTTCACAAGTATGTAATATATATATATATATATATATATATATATATATATATATATATATATATATATATTGTGTGTATATGTGTGTATGAGTTATATATATATATATATATATATATATATATATATAGTTATATATATATATATATATTTATGTATATAAAATATGCACATTATATGTATATAATGTATATATATACATATATATATATATGTCTGAAGTACCTCCTTCTTAATTTCTATCCACATTATATTATTTTTCTTTTATCATCTCATCCACTTCATGCCATTGTATACAATCTCTTGAAAACTAATTATTTTCTTTATTACTGGAACTGAGCAAGATTTGGTCTTAGAACCGACCGTCTCAGATTTGCTTTGCGATATTTGCTTTGCAATAAAAAAATGACATGAAACATTTTTCAGGAGAAACGTGCAAAAATAGCAAGCATCTTATTTGGAAGATGCGCAGCGCAGTTTCTTTGGAGAAGTAAGAACAGTGTTCCAACGCGTCTGGAACGATGATGTCGTCCAGGACCAATCTGTCGAACGACAACTCCGAGACACGAAGATGATTACAGGGCACTTACTGACGGGTCCTGTTTCTTTCTTTATTTCGTCGTTGGCCCGGTTTGCTCTATTCTGTCACTCACGTTCTCTCTTTTCATAAATTTCTTTGTAACACGTAAGTTTTTTTTTTGGGGGGGGGGGGGGCGCTGGAGATGAAATATCTGAGTATTGTTGTTCGAATTGGAATTATATACATTCCATAATTTTGCTTTCTTTAGTTTGAGATTCTCTCTCTCTCTCTCTCTCTCTCTCTCTCTCTCTCTCTCTCTCTCTCTCTCTCTCTCTCTCTGTAGTTCCGTAACTTGATCCGTTGTCCCCCCCCGCTCCTCTATTTTCGTATTGGATGCTTGGATTCCATTGCAAGAAGAAATAGAATAGACTATATAAATATAAATATTAATGACTGGTAAATTTTTCAGTTGCAGTTTTCAAAAAGAATTAAGTAACATTCTTCTAGAAGCAAAGTGTTGTATCTCTCTCTCTCTCTCTCTCTCTCTCTCTCTCTCTCTCTCTCTCTCTCTCTCTCTCTCTCTCTCTCTCTCTTTTCCCTGTAGCTGCAGCTAGCTAGCTTGTCAGCATCCAGCGTCTGAGAGAGAGAGAGAGAGAGAGAGAGAGAGACATGTCGCGTTGCGGCCACTTTTTTGTGGTCGGGAGGAGGGCCATCATTGAGTCCATTACCTGGTGTACCCCGTGTGCCCCGGGGCATCGAAAGACGCCTCGGGCAGGGCTTGCTCGTGAGTCGCTCCCACACAATCACCCAATCTGGGTCAAGTAATCACGTTGACCTCACTGTGTGCTTCCACTCAGGGCCAAAGCACGGATGTAGGAGGGGGGGGGGGGAGTGGAAGCGGGAGGAGGAGGAGAGGGGATGGGTAGGAGGTAGATATGGGAGGGGGATTGAGGGACTAACCCCCCCACCCTCACTCTTCTATCCGGCTACTGAAACATAACTGGAGTGTGAGAATCATATCCAATGGCATTTGGAAGGTAAATTCTGCATGAAGTAACTGACAGCAACGGTATGGAGGACCTAATCTCTCTCTCTCTCTCTCTCTCTCTCTCTCTCTCTCTCTCTCTTCGAGTTCTAGTATAACTGTTGCTGCACAACTGTGTCAGAGGAAGCAGCAGCAACAGCATCAGCAAGAAGAACAGCAGCAGGAGGAGCCACAGAGAAATTACCAGCGGCTCGCCTGCAGTGTGGGAACCTAGCAATGGGAAAGTACGTGAGCTGAAAGCAGTAGCAGGGAAGATAATGGCTTCTAGATTTTGGGGGTAATGCAGTTGTTATGAGGCTGCAGCTGTTACGGCGGAGCAAGGAAAAGCAGGCAGCTGCGAAATGCTTCTTTCAAGAGTATGTGTGTGGATGGGTAAGCCCATTTCACCTCTTCATTTTGTCTTTCGCGTTATGAAAAAATAGAAGGTTGTGTGTAGTGATTGCCTTTATGTTACCTTGTTCTTGCGGAAGGGAGGGTAGAGGGGAGGGGAGGTAGGGAGAGGGGAGGGGGAGGTACCAGGCGATGCTACCATAACCGTCAGAATCACGTCGCGCTATCTCTGGTTGCAAGGAGCTAAAAAAAAAAAAAAAAAAAAAAAAAATGAGGCTTTTAAGAGCCAACGGGGTCAATCGAGATTACGGGGGTGCTCGATGTTTACAACACGGGGACAAAACAACGGAGACCTGCACCCGCAACAGATGCACTCGGTGTGGGAACCCCGGCGAGAAGAATGCAGATGAGGCGGGAAAAAGAAAGGAAAAATAAAAAAAAAGAAAAAACAATGCAAAAAGGGAGGGTGATAGAAGAGGGTAATAAATTTTAGAACGAATCTCCGTTTTAGAGTCAAGAAGAAGAAGAAGAGGAAGAGGAAGAGACAAGACGGAGGACAAAGGTACGTCTTTCGACGCTTACAGCCTCCCCACCGCTTTTTTTTTTTTTTTTTTTGCGTGATTCCGTCCGCGGGTTTTGTTTATATCAACTTTCCTGTCTGAAGATTGTTTAGACTGTTGGAATGATTGCGGCTTGTATTGATGTGTCGCTGTAGAGAGCGAGATTGATTGACTGATTTGTGGCTATTGAAACTGGCGTCACAACACCTAGGTTATTGACGTCGTAATAAAAATAAATAGGAAAGTAAAAAGTTAAATAAATGTTTAAAAGGAGTCTCATATAAGAAATATCTAATATACATACACACACACACATATATGTATATATATATACATACATACTGTATAGGAAAGTAAAAAGTTGAGTAAATAAATGAGTTTAAAAGGAGCCTCATGTAAGAAATATCTAATAATATATACATTTAGATATATATATATATATATATATATTATATATATATAATCATATCTGTAAGACACAGTATATAATGTACATACATATACACATACTGTATATGATCTGAATTTTGTCAAGGAGGCCCCCCTCCCTAACAAAGATGAGAGAGAGAGAGAGAGAGAGAGAGAGAGAGAGAGAGAGTTGGGCAGGGAATGTAGAAGGGGCCTGGGTTAGCTTATATCGCTGTTCTTAATTGCAGATTGTGTAGACTTTTGGTTTGAATTCGTCTTGCATTGCTTGATGTGTCGCTGATAGAGAGAGAGAGCGAGAGAGAGAGAGAGAGAGAGAGAATTGGGTAAGGAATGTGTAAGGAGCCAGGGTTAGTGTACGTATATACGTTATAATTTAAAGTCTGTGTAGACGTTTTAACTGAATCCGTTATGTATTGCTATATGTGTCGTTGAGAGAGAGAGAGAGAGAGAGAGAGTGGGGTTGGGGGGGGAGGGATGTGGAAGAGGAGGACCCACGTCCCCCCATCAGGAACCCAGCACCGAGCTAGCTTTCTTCAGTGACTTGTTTAAGCATGACCGCGTAACAGACGATCATCATATTGACCTCGAGTCCCCCGAGCTGTTTCAGGTCAGACAGGAAGAAGAAGAAGAAGAAGAAGAAGAAAAAGAAGAAGAAGAAGAAGAAGAAGCGGTCCAGGTTCGGTATCAAGGAAGCAACAGCTGGTTCTGGGCTTTCAAACATCAGCTGCTGATTTTGGTGCTGTGGGAACTCTCTGCTGAGAAAGAAATTCAGTACAGAAAGATGACGGCGTTGAGAAGTAACGGCTCGAAAGAAAAGAAGAAGAAGAAGAAAAAAAAAAGAGTTAATAAAAAGGCTTTCAGGAACCAGTTGCGCTGAAAAAAAAAACAGGGGGTTTTGTGATGACGTCATTAGTAGTATTATGTCTCATTATCAATCACATCATTAATTTATATATTTCATCTTCATTGCTGCGCTGAATAATCCTGATGGGTTCCGGCGCTTGGTCTTCAAGGCCTAAATTTCATAATCATTCATAATCAACCAAAATTTAAAGACAGAGCCATCTGTTGGCTAAGGAAAGAAACGTTACCTGATGAGCCCCATTATTTATTTATTTTTTTAATAAGATAGGTCTCTTCTTTATGTACTTCCCTTTACCTCTTGTTACTCCTTCGTAATGAACACCATATTCTTTGGAAGCTTGAATTTCAAGGTAGTGGCCCCAGTGGGCTTGTTCCATATAAATAGGTTTAATTTTCTCTTTAATAATAATAATAATAATAATAATAATAATAATAATAATAATAATAATAATAATAATAATAATAATAATAATAATAATTCGAATGCAATCAGTTCTTGAAGTGACAAAAACAGATCTAAAAGAGATAACCAACAAACTTATTTGTTTTTTATTTATTTTTATTTATTTTATTTATTTATTTATTTATTTATTTGTTATCTATTTTATGTACTTTTCTCAGGACACGATTCATGTCCCCCCCTTCCTACAGGACGTCGTAAATACGCAGGAGATCATTTTCAGTCCATCTACAAGATTTCGCTGCTGATATACCCGGAGAGATTTTATCGTATGCTTTATTGAAGAGCTATCTCCTATTATGTTACTTGCTACTGGCTACTGCGGGCGTTGAATATGAATGATTGTGAGAGGACAGGTGCACGGGTGGTGGTATTTGTGGGTGGGGTGGGGCGGGGTGGGGGAGGTTTAGTCTTGAGTAAGTAATCATCATTGGGATTTCTGGTATTGTTTTGCTGTCCAGAGGTCCTTATTTTGCTATGTATTTATTCTTACAGTTTTAGAATGTATATTTGTAACTCTCTCTCTCTCTCTCTCTCTCTCTCTCTCTCTCTCTCTCTCTCTCTCTCTCTCTCTCTCTCTCTCTATATATATATATATATATATATATATATATATATATATATATATATATATATATATATGCATATTATATGCATATATTATATATATACTGTATATCTATATACTATAAATAAATAAATAAATAGATAAATTATATATATACGTTATTTATGTATTTATTTATTTATAGTATGTGTATTTTTGTGTCCGTTAAACTCTTTCGTAAATCTGAAATATAAAAAGAGAATATTTGCATTGTCGCAATATGACGTTTCCAACGACATGCTCTTAAACCATTTTTGGACTACCTACATTGGCCCGGAGCCGAAATGCACAGTGACGATGTAAAAAAAAAAAAAAGAAAATGTTACACTATTCTTGCAGATTTGTATCAAATCGGAAAAGTATCAGGTGCTGTATTTAAAGATGGTATCAGTACGCCTGCGTGAGCGCTCAACTCCTCCCAGCTTTGCGCGGGAGTCAAAAAAGGACATTTTTTGCAAATTTTATGCTCTTCTTTCATTTCTAGACTCCGTTTGAGTTTTTTTTCTATTTTTAAACGGAGAAAATTCGTTGAGAAAAGGGAGCTTCTACACTAAATCGTCTTGCTCTCTGTTATATCTTACTGTTTATATTTGTCCCGTTATTCTATATATATATATATATATATATATATATATATATATATATATATATATATATATATATATATATATATTATATGTATATATATATATATATATATATATATATATATATATTTATACTTATATATATTTTATATATACTGTATATACATACACACCGAATAACAGGATGAATATAAACAACATATAACAAAGAGCAATGATTTACTTTGTTGAAATCTGTTTTGGGTACTCATTCACTTATTCAAATGCCCAGTCATTATTCCTGCATTAAAACTGATCGATAATTTAGATACTGAGAATTTATTTACCCCTTCCAGTCATTCGTTACTTGTCAGTTTATTTAAGCATGTATTGCTTTTTTCTCCCGAGTTTCAAATATGGCAGAGAATAATATTTTAGAAGGTGCTGGGGAAACTGATTTGGTGGTATTCTTTTTTTTTAAGAAATGTTTACCTAGAATCCTAGATGTAAAACTTGTAAACTTAATAGATCTGTTTTCGTTTTGGTTTATTCTTGCATAATACTTTAATACGCTATAAGCCCTTGTGATTTTAGGTACTTGACCGCGAGTTATGTTTGATGAGGAAATTTCTCAGATGGAAATTCTTCAAAGTTAAGACTACTTTTGAGGAAATTCTGGAAAACAAAGATTAATTTTGAGGAAATTCTTGAAAACAAAGACTACTTTTGAGGAAGTTCTCCAAAATAAAGATTACTTTTGAGAAATTTCTGCAAAGCAAAGATTACTTTTGAGGAAATTCTTCAAAACAAAGATTACTTTTGAAGAAATTCTTCAAAACAAAGATTACTTTTGAGGAAATTCTTCAAAACAAAGTTTACTTTTGGGTAATTCTTAAAAAACAGATTACTTTTGAGGAAATTCTTCAAAGCAAAGTCTACTTTTGAGGAAATTCTTAAAAACAAAGATTACCTTTGAGGAAATTCTTAAAAACAAAGATTACTCTTGAGGAAATTCTTCAAAACAAAGTCTACTTTTGAGGAAATTCTTAAAAACAAAGATTACTTTTGAGGAAATTCCTCAAAATGAAGATTACTTTGGAAAGGAGTGGAACTTGAAGCAATGAATGCATTTTGAAAGAAGTGGAACATGAGGCACTGAATGCAGGTAACGACCCAAGAAAACAGCCATGAAAATAAACATAAGGTTAATGAAATCTGAGTAAACAGCCCAACCCCTCAAAAAAAAAAAAAAAAAAAAAAAGAAAAAAAAAAAAGAAGTGGAAGTTTATTGTCGACCAAGTCTCAAGCACTTAAGACGAACGTAATGGCCTGGGTGTGGGAAAGTACAACAAAGCGGTAAAGTAAAAAAAAAAAAAGAAAAATATAAAAGAAAGACAGAGAATAAAAAAAAGGAAAGAAAAGAAAAAATGGGTCGCGTAGCAAAACAGACGTATATCGCAATTACGTTCCGGAAGATTTGGTGGTCTCATACCCGCTCATGGTAGTCACTACTGGTAGCCTCTGTCTCCGCTTATTTGAACTTCAGAATTCCCTCCTCTCTCTCTCTCTCTCTCTCTCTCTCTCTCTCTCTCTCTCTCTCTCTCATGATAGTCTCTATTCCAGCTGTATAGACAAACATTCTCTCTCTCTCTCTCTCTCTCTCTCTCTCTCTCTCTCTCTCTCATGGTAGTCTCTATCCCCACTTTATTTGGACCTCAGAATACTCTCTCTCTCTCTCTCTCTCTCTCTCTCTCTCTCTCTCTCTCTCTCTCTCTCATGATATCTCTATTCCCTTAATTGGACTTCAAAATACTCTCTCTCTCTCTCTCTCTCTCTCTCTCTCTCTCTCTCTCTCTCTCTCTCTCTCTCTCTCTCTCTCTCATGGTAGTCTCTATCCCCGCTTTATTTGGGTTTCAAAATACTCTCTCAGAGATTTCTCTCTCTCTCTCTTTCTCTCTCTCTCTCTTTCATGATAGTCTCTATTCCAGCTGTATATGAACTTAAACATTCTCTCTCTCTCTCTCTCTCTCTCTCTCTCTCTCTCTCTCTCTCTCTCTCTCTCTCTCTGCGATGTTCATTTGGCAGTACGCAGTATCTGCGTCCTTGCTCTTAATGATTTCATAATTTTATTTTTTGTTGTCGTTTGTTGTGTGCACGCGTTTTACCAAACATTTCCTTTTTTTCTTTTAATTTTTTTTTTATTTCCCTGGTGGGGTTTTTTTAATTATCTTTTTTAATTGGTTCTGGATTCAGCACCCAACTGACGGCGGGTCTGGGCATAGTTTTAATTCCTCCCCCGGTGTTTTGCCACCGTTATTATCTCAATTAGAGGATATTGCATTGGCGTCAATTGGGTTAAAAATTCTCTCTCTCTCTCTCTCTCTCTCTCTCTCTCTCTCTCTCTCTCTCTCTCTCTCTCTCTCTCTCTTTGTACCTGTTCTTTTCGGACCGAGGAAAGTTTCCCTCAACTGAGAATATTCGGTGGTATGGGAAACTATCCCTGTAATATGATGTAATTAATATGGAAATTCAATTCTTAGTTATGATGCGCATAAGTAAGGTGAGGTGATAGTGGACAGTTTACTGTTGTAGTATAGGTATAGGTATATATAATTATATCTAGAGCCATAGGCATGTGACATCATAATTTTGAAAATATCTTTTGTATTATGCACGCACTTACCTGCTGAAATGCATAATGATGTTTTTAACGTGATTATTGCCGCTTATATCTCCATTTCGCGGTTGAAGTATATATGTTTAATATATAAATTATGATATTAATTATATATATATATATAGATATATATGTATATATATAATATATATATATATATATATATATATATATATATATATATATATATATATATATATATATGTATATATATATTATATATATATAATATATATATATAATATATATATATGATTAATGTATAATATATATATATATATATATATATATATATATATATATATATATATATATATATATATATATATATATATATATATATATATATATATATATATATATATATATATAATTTCTAAGCATCTTGGACTCCGTCTCAAATACACAAAAACTGAAACGGAGAAATTCCAGGAATCTGTTCTGGCCTCGTGAAAAACAGGCCACTGTAGATAGTGACTGACCAATTTCTTGAACAGAGGAAAATTCTCAGGAAAAAATCCCAGTATTTGAAGGTTATACGAGTATCTGAGGTAGATGAGTTATATCTGAGGTAGATGAGTTAAAAACATATTTGTCGATTAGGTTATAGCCTGCATAGTGTGTGTGTGTGTTATTATTATTATTATTATTATTATTATTATTATTATTATTATTATTATTATGATAAGATACTCATAACAGCACAGAGTCTTGCAAGGGAGAAACAAATCCACAGTTATGTATGGGTACAAATATATTTAAAAATAAATCTGAACAGAGAGCTTTCAGGAATCTGTTCGATTCTAAACTAAAAATGGGAATCGAACAGATTCCCATCTCTATTCAATTTTCTATTATTTATACCCATTTGTTTTTCTCCATTATTATTATTATTATTATTATTATTATTATTATTATTATTATTATTATTATTATTATTATTATTATTATTATTATGCAAGTGAAGCGGCGACATTTGGGATTAACAAGCATGGGTCGACATTCGGGATGAACAGCACAGACGTGGACAGAATATGGCTTTCCAGAATAGCTGGAAGAGTCACTTCTGGTAAGACTGACTGGAATTTCCGTTGTATGTTTGGCACTCGGTTTGGTTTCCCCAGCGAGGGCACTCAAAAGAATAATTCCTTTTCTGTTAGGCATGATGGCCGAGTGGCTTCCATGTTCCCGGTAGAGTGGCAGGAAATTAATTTTTAAGGTCATTTGTGCATTTTGAATAAAAAAAAAAAAATTTGTTGTAGATTTCCGGCCAACGAAGATATGGTTCTTCATATACGTTTAATTCCTTCATTTAATTGAACTTCATTCTGGGGACGTAAACAAAAGTCCCTCTGCGTAAAATTATGAATAAAACATTTAATAAAAGCTTAGGACGCTAGAAAACTCCCATTAATTAATGCAACACTTGAATTATTATGACCTAATATAAAATTTTTCCATTTGGTTATGTAGAGTCAATGTGTTTATAGTGATTTCCGACTATTAACGATCCGTTTCTCCAGGTATGCATTATTATGGTCAACGCCTTCATTTAACCGAACTCCATTCTCGGGGGATAAACAAAATATCCCATTGCAGAAAATCGCGGATAAAACATTTAATAAAAGCGTATAGGACGCCAGAAATTTCCCAATAAATTAATGAAACACTGGAATCCTTATCCATTGCGTAACAGATGGTCAGTTAGTAATCGGGAAAAGAGTAGAAGTGTGACAGAGGAAGTAAATAGTGGTAGGAAGTAGTTGTCAATCATGAGGAAAGACCGAAGTTATGAACTTCCATCATCGTGATGATCTTGATTTGATGTAAACTATCCGGTGATTGGTTCTAGGTCGGTGGTTCAAGGAAAGGTCGAGTTTCCTCGTCCTTGAAGTCCCAGAGGATTTCGTCCGATTTGCCTGAATTGCAATAACTTGTCTGGTAATGCGCTAAGAAGGCAACATTGCCCCAGAACAGTATATAAACAACGCTGCTCTAACTTATAGATCCATACATATATGTGTAAATTTTTACCTTATAGATCCGTACATATATGTGTAAATTTTTAACTTATAGATCCGTACATATATGTGTACATTTTTAACTTATAGATCCATACATCTATGCGTAAATTTTTAACTTACAGATCCATGCAGATGTGTGTAAATTTTTAACTCATAGATCCATACATACATGTGTAAATTTTAAACTTATAGATCCATACATATATGTGTAAATTTTAAACTTACAGGTCCGTACATATATGTGTAAATTTTTAACTTACAGATCCATACATATATGTGTAAATTTTTACACATATGTAAAGAGGAGAGTAAGTATGGTTTAAATCATCCGTATAATGAAAGATGCAGGATTGATGTGCATTTTATTAGTGCAGGTGCCTAGGAAGATAAAGCCGTCGAAACGTTAGCTAGATCAAGAAAAAGGGTCCGAAATTTATAATGTATTAAGTTTATAATGTATATATAATAATATTATATTTGGACGCGTTATTCTATCTTGATGCACTGGAGTTTTTTTTATATCGACTGACACATCATCAGAGAAGGCTGTCAGCTGCAGATGATAATAATGACAGAGAGAGAGAGAGAGAGAGAGAGAGAGAGAGAGAGAGAGAGAGATGGAAAACTTTTGTAAAGCTGACACTGATATTCATTGCTAATCGTCTCCGATAAGAGGCGCTACGAATCAGTAAGAAATTTAAACATGTAAGTTGACACAGCCAGCGAATACTTGAGAGAGAGAGAGAGAGAGAGAGAGAGAGAGAGAGAGAGAGAGAGAGATGGAAAACTTTTGTAAAGCTGACACTGATATTCATTGCTAATCGTCTCCGATAAGAGGCTCTACGAAACAGTAAGAAATTTAAACATGTAAGTTGACACATCCAGAGAATACTAACGACAGAGAGAGAGAGAGAGAGAGAGAGAGAGAGAGAGAGAGAGAGGGGTTAAAACAAGGCCAACAGCTGTACTTATTACAAGGGCCAGCAGCGGCAGCGGCAATAGCCTAGTGGTAACTAATTAGAAGGTGTACGAGAAACCAGTAATGGCAATTTGAAAAAGTGCCAGGGCCAAGCATCAGCATCAGCAGCAGTCATTCACGTCACTAATTTGACGCCCGGCAAAAACTGAAGAAGAAGAAGAAGAAGAAGAAGAAGTAGTATAAAGAACGAAGGAGCGAAAACTGCAGAGATGAAATAAACCGAAAGCTTCGAGAAACGAGGAAGACGACAATCTGAATTGCCGCAATAGCAGTGATGTTCCCCCGCAACCTGCCATTAAGCGGAAGATAAAGGAATGGATATCGGTGTAAAAGTGTGAATTAACAATACTCGCTTCAGTAAAAGCGCAAAGATGACTGGTTATTCCCAAAGGAGGAAAATGAGATGGGCAAGGGTTGGTTGGTTGGCTCTCTTTTTTTTTTTTCTTCACGGAAATTGATACGAATTTGTTCGAGCACTTGGGAAGATAGGTAAAAGGTAGGTGATATTAGAAGGACCCTAAGTATAAGGATTATCGTCTGGTCGATTGACCGTACGAGTTATCGCTTGATTCGAGTCGTCGTCTTCTTCCTTTTTTTTTTTTTTTTAGCTGTTTTTTTCTGGCGTCGTTATCTTTGGAGTTAATGCAAGTAATCAAATATGACATGTTGTTAGACCACTGAGCAGCATGAGAATTTGAATGGTGTTCTAGCTGTAGTTAGTTTGAGGCGAGGGAAAATAAAAACTGACATAAGAAAGTTTTGGACCTTGAGGGCTGAGGTTGCAGAAATGGTAAAGGGAAGACCAGGTGTTGGCTCGGCAATAGAGGAAGGCAAGAACGTGAAGTCGAGGCCTGGGTAGGAGAGAGGGGGAGGGAGGGAGGGAGGGAGGGAGAGAGAAGGATGGTTGGGTTCGGTTAGGAAGGGCATGTGAAAATTGTTAGGTGAAATGATGACGCAGCGTAAAATAATCGACATTCTTTCGATCGGCGAGAATGGCAGTCGCCAAAGAAGAAACACGCTCACTTGTCTCTCATCGGCCTTCTGCAGGTTGCAAAATGAAATCTAAGCTCGATTCCTTGTGTCGTTTTTGGTTTTGGTTCGTGCAAAAAGGAGGGCAAGACAGGCAGGCAGGCAGGCAAGCAAGCAGGCAAGCAGCACTTTAGCCTGGAAATGACCTCTAGTCAAGTTTGCTTGCTTTCAGTGGAACAGATATTGAAGGACTGAAGACTGATTACTCTTAACTGTCTGGCTTGTTGGTGAAGGGACATGATATTATATATATATATATATATATATATATATATATATATATATATATATATATATATATATATAATATTCAGTATATGTATTTATACTTATATATACAGTATATATATATATATATATATATATATATATATATATATATATATATATATATATATATATATATATATATATATATATCTTGAAGACTTTCCTGTTCTGTAAGCTCATTCACTTCACTTCCTGTCATTTCAAGTAAATGTTCTAAGGAATTTAGGATAGGTTTTTGGAAAACCGCAATATTATCAAGGTCGAAACCTCACTCTCTGTAAGTTTACCTTTACGGGCGAGATCCCTCGATATTCCTGCGTTCCACGAATGGAAAGTTCAAACCAAGAATATGTCGTTCTGCGCTGCATTCTTTTTCATATTGCAATTTATTTCGTTCCCAAGAATAGGGTGGGTCTACAGCGACCGCCTGGTAGTACGCCACTGCTAACTGTTCTTGCGGCCCCTGATGGGACGTGCCAAAGAGTGCGTGACTTCGACAACAGATCTCTACTTCCACAGCTAATTGAGGATGAGGTCGTGGTGGGAGAAAAAAAGAAAGAAAGGAAAAAAGGTGTTTGAACCGTGGGACTTTAGAGTGAAAGGTGTTGGTTGTATTTTAGCTTTAGCTGGTGGAGGGTTTTCATACATACACGCACATTCAGACTTGATGCATGTGCATACTTTTATCTTGTTTGTAATGGGTTGCAAATGTATACTGATAAGATTGGGAAGTCGAACGGATCTGCAACGCTTACATTATGCACACCTAGGTATAGATGTTTGGGGTGCTTAGCATACATTAAATCTTATATTTTGTTCCCGGTTATTTCCGATCATATCTTTGTTATTATTGTTATCTACGGCGGTTTTTTTTTTATTTCGTCGGTTGTATTATAATAAAGTATTATAACGAAGTTTCCTCGAATGACTCAGTACCTTAATTTAGTAGCATTTGTTATTTGATTCGTGCCGAGAATAAATTTTGCCACAGTTACCCGTCGGACACGAAGTCAGATGTTCTGTTGTTATTCGCAAGAATGGTAGACCCCATTTGATAGATTTATTTTGTTTTGGTCGGCAGAATTAGGATAGACGATGCTGTAACCTTAAAATTAACAAAATTTATCCTTGGCCTCCTTAAAAATACTTATATATCTTGTGGGCTTCTTTTTCAAGATTTTATAATTAAACATCCAAATATTATTATTATTATTATTATTATTATTATTATTATTATTATTATTATTATTATTATTATTATTCTGGAGATGAACCCCATTCATATGGAACAAGCCCAACAAAGGGGCCATTGACTTGAAATTCAAGCTTCCAAAGAATATGGTGTTCATTAGAAAGAAGTAACAGAAGGTAATGGGGAATGCAGAAACAAGAGCTCACGTACTAAGCAATATAAAATAAATTAACAGGCTGACAAATAAATAGATAAAAATGTAAATTATTAAAAAAAAACAAGGACAATTATGTTAGGATAGTGCTGCATTGCAAGTTGCTTGAATTTTTTAATTTTTTAATTTTTGAATTTTAGAATTTTTGAATTTTTGAATGTTAGAATTTTTGAATTTTTGAAGCTCCAGGTGCAAGGCATCCTCAGGGAGACTGTTCCACAGTCCAGCGGTGTGGGGAATAAAGGATCTGTGGGACTGAGAAGTTTGACAGTCATGTGAATAAAACACTCAGATAGGATATCATTTGCGTGAGATATTAAACATCCAAATACTAAAGTAGTTATGTTATTTTCTTTTTTGGTGGTTCTCCATATTCAAAACAACTTTGGTGTAGATCTTAGTAGGCAATTGAAAATTTTAAAATTATAAGTTTTTTTTTTTTTTTTTTTTTTTTTAGTTTTTATGCACTTATTTATTACTTATAAGTTATATATGTGTATTATCGTGTTACTATATAAAGTAACTTAGAAATTTCTATTTTTAGGCTGTTTAGAATTGCGAAATTTCTATTTTTAGGATGTTTAGAATTGCGAAATTTCTATTGTAGGCTGTTTAGAATTGCGAAAATTTTTATTTTTAGGCTGTTTAGAATTTAGAAAATTCTATTTTTAGGCTGTTTAGAATTTCGAAATTTCTATTTTTAGGCTGTTTAGAATTGCGAAATTTCTAGTTTTAGGCTGTTTAGAATTGCGAGATTTCTATTTTTAGCCTGTTTAGAATCGCGAAGAACTCGCAACAACAAAATATGCGACATCAGAAAATACAACGTGTAAGGTAAGTGATAAACAATCGTAAATAACGTTATTCTGCGCTTTCCTTTCATGTTTTGTTTTCTTAGAAATTGGCTGTAAAAGCAAGATTGGACGAAATCGACGCGGTTTCTTCTTTATAAATATACCTACGCGTCAACTGATGAAGTCATCTGTCAGAAGATTTCTTCAAGTACAGTTGCTGTATACTTTCTTGCACGTTTTCTCTCGTTTTCACTTTCCACCCCTTTCGCATGTGGCACTCTCCTATCAGCTTTTCCAGCACCTACCCACCTCCAAAACTGATACCCTTCCCTTACCTCTGCCCAATACCCTTTCCACCAATCTCCAGCCATTCTACTCCTTCCACCCCCTCCCACCCCCTCCATTTCTTGAGCCTCAGTAGCTTGGCATCTGCTACTTTATTACGACCAGGAACAACTCATCCCCCCACCACATATCTCCCACTCTGCTGCTGCTGCCTACTACTGCCTGCTGCTCCTGCTGCTGTCGGTTCAGGAACGACTTTCTAATTCTCCTTTGCATGGAGGAGGAGGAGGAGGAGGAGGAGGAGGAGGAGGAGGGCCATGTTTCTGCTCTGCTGGAAGTAAGGCCTGTGGAGGTTTCTTTTCTATGCTACTTTTCATCCCGTTCTCCCAGTTCCTGCGTCTGTCCTATATTTGTCTCTGTTAATGAATTCCTGTTTGAGATTTCCTTCAAATTTAGGTTCTGTCTTTTCCCCGTTCAGACAGAGCCATTTTTTCCCCCCTGCATTTGTCTTTCCTTGTTAATGAAAACTAAATAAGGCCTAAGTTCGTATTTTATCGGCTGCTACTAAAGTATCGTAGTGTTTTTTTTATACAAAGTTGGTTCGTTCCTTCTTTATGATTCCAAAGAATTCTTTGTACGACTGCCAGACAACGGTTGTATAGGACGTTCTAATTAGAAAAGAAAATATTGATAAATGCAGACTCTTTTGGAAGAGGGAAGACGTGAAAATGGATAAATTATTATCAACGGACACCAACCCCTTCATTTCACAGGAAGACACGCAAAAGCTGAGAGAGAGAGAGAGAGAGAGAGAGAGAGAGAGAGAGAGAGAGAGAGAGAGAGAGAGAGAGAATTCCTCCCTACTCTCCAATTACACACACACGTGTAATCACCCCAGAAAACGCGTCGTAAAGAACGTCCCAATATTGAGGAAATCGCTGCTATAATTTCCAAGCAATACTGGGAGTACGCGAGAGTGTGCGTTTGGTTGCATAGTGTATTGTACAGTACTGTACTGTAATGTACACACACACACACCTTCATGCTGAAGGGGAATTAAAAATGCTAAAATGAAATTAGATCTGCGCTGTTCCCGACAATGATTTTTCCAACAGTGAAAGTTTTGTTCTGGAACAACACCGGTATAAGCTTTTTTTTTTTTGCAACACCGGTATAAGCTTTTTTTTTTTTGCTTTCATCAGATTTTATCCATATTCTCATCTCTTACCTTTATCCACATATCCTTTTGCATATGAGCGTCCTATTTCTCTCTTTCCCTGCTTTAATGGATTTCATCTTTCAGGATACGGTATCTATAATTAATTAAGCTTTTATTTAGCAAAAGGAAATGTTTCACTCTCTATTGTGCCTTATAAATTGGCTGGAAGAGTTATTTTGCTCAATCCGCCATTATCCAAGGCCCCTTAAATAAAAGCTTTTGCTCGATATTATATTCTCCTTGTTCTTGTTCTTCCTCGCCTTCTTCTTCTCCTTCTCCTACTTCTTCTTCTTCTTCTTCTTCTCCTTCTTCTTTCATACCCTCTGGGCGCGTATAATGAAGCGCAAAAGGTTCCAGATAGGTGTGAGAGTTGCAGCGTCACGTGTGAGAGGAGCATGTGAAAGATAGATTAGAAGTTGATAGCCCTGACGTGTCACCGGCCATTGAAAACTTTCTAAACAATGACGCTATTGAATTCAAGCACATGTTGTGTGATACAAGCATACCACCACACACGTCATGTAGACAGAGGCATATACAGGCACAAGTGTCGTAGACACGAAATGTCTTTAAGACAAAGGCTCCCACAGGGATGCTCATGTCTGGTAAATACTGTCAGACACAGTGGCGCGTATATCTTACATGCAAAGACACCTAGACACAATTAGGGTGCGTCCACACTAGAGTAGGACATGTCATAAACATGTCTGCAACTTATCATGTACATTTCTCAAACAGGTTGGATACAAGTCGACTTGTAGATACAGACAGAAGTAGTGGCTCGTATGGCTTACAGACTGAGATGCACTTAAAGTGCATCTACATTGCAGTGAAACATGTCATAAACATGTCTGCAACTAATCACATGTATTTTACAAACATGTTGCATACAAGTCGACGACTTATTGGTAGCTCTGACTGGTGCTTCATGCGATTATCTAGCATTTGCCAAAGGTTCGTTCTCCACTTACAGTCGGTAACTTGTTTTTAACCTGTTTGTGAAATGTATGTGATAAGTTGCAGAAGCATTTATGACATGTTCTGATGTAATTATATATATATATCTTGCAGTCAAGGTAACACATGCATATCGCAAACAGGTTTAATACCACTTACGGTCGTTGACTTGTTTTCAACCTGTTTGTGATATGTATGTGATAAGTTGTAGATTTGTTTATGACATGCTTTGATGTACTTATATATATATATATATCTTGCAGACACGGTAACACAAACATATCACAAACAGGTTGAATACTATTTGCGGCCGTTGACTTGTTTTCAACCTGTTTGTGACACGTATTTGATAAGTTGCTGGCATGTTTATGACATGTTTTAATGCAGACACTCAGCCAGGAACACATGTCCCACAGACGCAGCCGCAGGCACAAAGAAAGCGTGTGAATGAATGATTAAAACTCGAGAAGCGAAACCTTAGATCTAGATGTGGGGTCGTTCATTTCGCCAATAAATGCGTAGCGCTTAATGGCCGTGATGTATGTTCATTATACGTTGGCGAACTTCTGCACATGCACTTCCTGACAAATGCTACAGAGATAAGCATTCCGTGATTTAATGAACGCCTCCTCCTCCTCCTCACTCATTACCTCGCAGTGCAATTATCTAACCGGGGATAATTTGTGGCATTTGCAAAACTATAATTAGACGGAGGAAATCTTATATATGTATATATATCGGTATCTACATGAAGAAGCACTCCTGCAAGAATATACGGATCATTACTAAGTGCGGACAGGTTTTGACTGGCTTTTTTTTTTTTTTTTTTTTTTTTTTACATCCGTTTTATTATTTAAACGAGTTTCTGCGCGGATATATATATAAAAAAATAAAAAGTAGGTAATATTTTTACGTTTATGATATGGTAAAGCAACGAGAATAAATTTGAGTGGAAAGGAGTGATAAACCCAGTTTTTTTTTATTTCTTGGTAACTGTTTTATCGCACCTTGGTGAAAAAAACAAAAATGAGTTATTATTTTTATGTTCATGCTACGGTAAAGCAAGGTTTTTTTTATGTGGATGGGTGTTTGTGCCGGTTCAGTTTTTTTTTTCCTTTTTTTTTTTTTGTTTCGTAGATTCGGCATCACTTAGACAACTTCCGTTAACTGAGACTAATTACGTAGATTATAATTTCCCTTATCGCTGCTGAGTATATAATTGCGCTGCTTATGGACAGACACGTACTCATTCTGTCTGCGGCGTGTTTGTGTTTGTGTGTGTGTGTGTGTGTGTGTGTGTGTCTGTTTGTGTGTGTGTTGAGGTGCATGCATAAGCGGATATGTCTACACTCTTAAGTAATACATGTTTATTTGTGTATGCATTGTTTCGAGGTATACGTTAATACCAATTTTATGTGTGTGTGTTTGAGTATGTATATTAGAATATATATACTGTATATATATGTGTATATATATATTATGTATATATGTACATTTATAAACAATATGTATATATACATAAATTATATATATATATATTTATATTTATATGTTTATATACATACTGTATATAAATTTATATATATATTTATATATATATATATATATATATATATATATATATATATATATATATATATATATATATATATATATATATAAACTTAAAACATGAAGTCGTCTATACATCCACGCATACGTAAACAGGTACACAGGCGCTCCCATAATCTCTTCCACTGCACTCTCTCGTTTTGGAAACGCAAGAGATGATGACACGGTGATTCATTTGGCGAAATTGATGAAGCGAAACATAAGGTGCACCCGGAATTATGCAGATAGCGCGGCTAAACAATATAACGCCGGGGAAAAATGTTCACGAAAATATTGTCGCCATTGAATTATAACGCCTGTACAGAGCGCGAAAAATAATGCTTCTCGGGTAAACCATTTTTCGAATTTTATTCTATTATTTTTTTTTTCCTCGCCGTAGCTCGTGCGGGCTCGCCATGAGCGTGAATTACTGTATTTGTTTTTAATTTTGTCTGTTTTTCTTCCGGTTTTGGCAGAGTTTGGGTATATATTTTTTGTTTTTACGTACGTCAGCCATATTTGCGACTGTTTATTTTGAATTTACGATGTTGTAAATTATTCTCTCTCTCTATATATATTTCACGTGGTCGGACATTCGGCCTTGCTGTATTTTTATTCGATGAACTACTGTTAATGGAATCGTACGGGAGACCTGCCGGGGTTTTAACATTTTGGAAATAATTCCCGTTCTGTTTTAATCGTCGGGAATATCCGATGCGATAGGAATGATTTGATGACTCGATCATTTCTCTATTCCTCATTCTCCTTCTCCATGTTTTTCTTCTTCTTCTCCTCCTCCTCCTCCATCTTCTTCTTCTTCTTCTTCTTCTTCTTCTTCTTCTTCTTCTTCTTCTTCTTCTTCTTCTTCTTCTTCTTCTTCTTCTTCTCCTCTTCCTCCTTCTTCTTCTATTTCATATAGCGATTATTTTTTCGTTCCTTCTCCTTCTTCTTCTCTGATTTTATAGGTCGATCATTTTTGAATTCCTCCTCCTCCTCCTCCTCCTCCTCCTCCTCTTCTTTTCTTCCTCTTCTTCTTCTTCTTCTCCTGGACGTCATTCATCTTCATCAGAAGGAAGGGAACTCTGACCTCTTCCCTCCCCCCTTCCCGCACAGCGAGAGACCTTAACAGTTTGTGTCACTAATTATACCACTAAGACACATTCGGAGACAAAAACTCGAGAGATTGGCTCGACATTATCGCACGAATATAATTTCATCGTTATTGATCGAGGTTTTCCACCTCCCGGATTTTTCTAAGTCTATTCCTTGCCCCCCCCCTTCCCCCTCCCCTCCCTCCCCCTCCTTCCTTCCTTCTCAGGTATGCGCTGTTGTCTTTTCGGTCTATTAAATTTAATGTAATTGAATTTGTATTCTTCGTGACTTTCTGTCTCATTATCTTTATTTCTGTTTTTATATCCCGCCGTTATCGTTATTGCTATGTTTGTTTGGGGTCTGTTATCATATTGTGGTTTTTTATGTTTCTATTATTTTTGAGTTTTCTATGTTTAACAGCTTTTGTTATCCTTGTTTTCGTCAGTTCCATCATTATCATTGCCGTTGGTTTGTTAGCATGGTTAATTGCAATGATATTTTTTATACCCTATCATCATCATCATCATCATCACCATTTTTATTTTCGATAGCGCATGTTTTGCGTGTACCCGCCCCCGTCATTATCGTCCGCTGTTTTGTTAGTGTAATTAGTCATGTTTTCATTATGGCTCTTACGAACACTGTAGAATTTGGTCATTATCAGTCGGACTGTTTTCTTCATACCCATCATTATCAGCACTGTGGTTGTTTGCCGTTTTTATTAGCGTTGTTTCCAGACATCGTTATTTTTCATAATCACTTTTGTTATCGTAATATCGTCAGGGCTTTTATTGTCATCTAATTATGTTTATGTTTTATGATTGACATTAAAATGAGAACAATAAATTTGACGCCTGGGCTGGGATGGATCAACGCAGTGATACTGGCGACTTTCTCTTGCAGGGTATTTGGGTATGCTGTGCTCATGCAACTCAAAGCAACTTAGATGCGAGTTCGAATCGTAACCCAGAGCGGGAAGTTCAGGCCTCTCAATAAACTATTAGTTGCATATATATATATATATATATATATATATATATATATATATATATATATTATAATATAGAGAGATTAATATATAAGAGGTTGCAAATGAATCTATTGTGTAAAAATTTACAAAATTGCAATGAGGACAAAAGTTAATGAAAGCGATAATCCAATATATAAGCAAGCAAACGTATGTATATGTGTATATACATATATATATATATATATATATATATATATATATTTATTTATATATGTATATATATATATATATATATATATATATATATATATATATATATATATATATATATATATATATATATATATATATACATTTGTGTAGCTTTTAAGTGGGATTATCGCCTTTATTAAACTTTTTGTCCTCATTGCAATTTTGTGGTTGTCTTTTTACTCTAGAGATTTTTTGTAACCTCTCATATATTATTCCGTGGTATTTAGGCATTTTATAATTACACCTGATGAGTTCCTTCCTTATGCACTCCTACTTAAGGGCGTAAATCTCTGAAACACGACTTTTGAGGAAGATAATGTTATACTTTTGATAGCACAGTCACAACTGAATTTGATGCCAAGAGATATTGATAATGTTTGTTTTCAATGTTATCAGTAATAACAGGAATAATATATTAACAGTTTCCCCAGTGAAAATAGTTGCGTATTATATTATTATTATTATTATTATTATTATTATTATTATTATTATTATTATTATTAAAATGGACACCTCATTTGGTAAGCTTTGTGATTGAGAATTCAAGCCCAGCTACTATGCAAGCAAATCACACGGCCAAGGTACATAAGATATGAAAGTACATAACGAATTTCAAAAAAGAACATAACGGCAAATTAAAATCATATTCTGTGAAAAAAAAGGCAAATGAAAATCAAATTCTGTAAAAAAAAAAAAATTTTAAAGTCATAAAAATCAGATTAGCAGCAGCAGAGAGGAACCGAATATATACTTTACATAAAAGTCACCCTTTGAAAATCATGAAACTCGGCGGTCATATAATCTTTTTTTATTTATTTATTTATTTATTTGTTTTTTTTTCCAGCACTTAAAGAGTCTCTCACCTGTTGATCTGTGTAACACAGCTATTTCATAAACAATATTTTCGCGTCAGAGGGAAAAAAGAAATAATCCTCCGACTGAAAAATGGGGGAAACTAATTTTGCCATTCCTGGCTGCTGTTGAATTAAGTTTGCGTTAATTTGCTTTTCCTTATTTATTTATTTATTCTATTTATTTGTCTATTTATTTATTTGTATATTTTTATTCTCCTGTTACTCTTGGCGCTTTTCTTTCCATTTTGGAAGCTCGCTTAATAAGATGATGGTTAACTTGTCTAGTGCTTTACGAATGTCCCCTGAGGTCGAATAATAATAATAATAATAATAATAATAATAATAATAATAATAATAATAATAATAATAATAATAATAAAAATAATAATAATAATAATACCTAGGCATTCATCGCACATGGCTTATGGTTACAATTATCCTCATTAAATTTGAAGAATATTTTTGCTTTTTAATTTGTTCTTCCATTTTTTTTTATCCTTCTAACTTGATATTCGTAATAGAAAGGAAAATTCTTTTCGTATTTATTTATTCACATTTTTCACTCTCTTCATTTATATTCCCGAGGTAAATAAATACCTTACGTTTGCCAAACTCATTCACAGAGAATGCCCTTGCATGGCAATTGACCGTCGTTGATACACAGTTAGAAATCCGGTCTGTCCCTAGTGGTAAGAATAACTCGAACTGAAGAATTGCTATAACCCACTGAGTAATCTTAATTAAAAAAAAAAAAATACCCAAGGA
>NC_089761.1:30275643-30280643 GCF_040412425.1 Macrobrachium rosenbergii | reverse complement strand
GGATGAAAAAATATATAGCAAAGAAATTGTGATAAAAATTAGGCGGAGGAAGGCTAGGAAATTTCGCCAGGAGCACCATCAGCAGAAGGAGGATCAGCAGCTGTAACGGCTTCGTTGTGCTCAGCAGTGACAACTTAAGCTCTTCCAGCTGCACCAGCAGGAGCAGCGGGAGCTGGAGAAGCAGCAGCAGCAGCAGCAGCAGCAGAAGCAGAAGCAGCAGCCAGCGGTAGTAGTACTGGAAGCGTCACTCACATAAATCATGGCTGGCATTCCGACACAGAAGCGACAGCCACTTACGGCGACAAAAAGACGTAACCCGCCGACCGCAAAAACACAAGAATTGCAAGCAATTTTAACGGAGTGGAGCTCGATCTTCTCTCTCTCTCTCTCTCTCTCTCTCTCTCTCTCTCTCTCTCTCTCTCCCTGTGTTTCCCTTTGTAATTATATATATACATACATTATATATATATGTATATATATATATAAGGGAAAAAGTTAAAAAAGAAAATATATATATATATATATATATATATATATATATATATATATATATATATATATATTATATATATGTAGATAGATAGAAATACAAACAAAAATCTCTCTCTCTCTCTCTCTCTCTCTCTCTCTCTCTCTCTCTCTCTCTCTTTAAGGGGTTGGTGCTAGAAGGAGTGAGCCCTTATAGATGAGTTAACTATCCCCAAGAATTATGGCCTGACTCCAGCTGTCGTTGATACCAAGATTCACATCTGGGTCGACTAGTGGGTGGCTGACTGGACTCGAAGCACGGACGTAGCGAACGCGATCCCAGTATTCTACCAGTGTGCGTTGACTTCTGCTTTATATATCTGTATATCTATTTTATATCTGTCTATTTAGCTATCTCTCTGTCAACGTCAAGTTTAATTCCCCAACCCATCTTTGTAAAAACAAGACTTGCAAGCACTTCGGATGTTAAACCTCGGCTCTTCCTCTCTCTCTCTCTCTCTCTCTCTCTCTCTCTCTCTCTCTCCAAGCATAGTATGCATAACTCGGGCTGAAAAAGATACGGGGTTGGTGAAGACATTAAAAAGATATTCGACGAGCCTATCATACTTCTTCGCGATTCTTTTTTTTTTTTTTTTTTTTTTTTTTTGAGACCTCGGAACGGACGGTGGGCGAGGTATTTAGAGCTCGGCCGAGACGTTATCGTCATCATGGCTCTGTCAGCTATCTCTCGATTTTTCGACAAATCAAGAAGGCTCCCTTGGCCCTTCTATAATATAATAATAATACACACAATAATAATAATAATAATAATAATAATAATAAAGTACAGGTGGTGTGTCCTTCACCTGCCGAATGTGTAACTGGTAATTACGGGTGTTGCACGTTAGCACAGTCCATTGTATTGGCTGAATTTGTATTTGCTGAATTTCTGCGATTTGTTCCACTGACCGTAACGCCTCGTGCCCTGTATGTGCTTCGGAGTTATTATGGGTTTATGCTTTTGTCATTGTTTCATTGTGTCGTCCGGTCCGGTGTCTTATTCTTTAGTGCTCTGCGGTGTGCTTGTCAGTCTGGTTATCGTGATTGTACTTGGGGTCGTTTTATTTATTTTTTTGTCAAGTGTTAATGTAAGATCTAGAATTTCTCGATATGTATATATATATATATATATATATATATATATATATATATATGCTCCTCATCTAATATATACTGTATATATATGTTATATATATAAAAAAATATTTATATATTTTATATGTATATATATTATATATATGTATATTATACATATATAAATGTTGCAATTGCTCTTACATCAAAGGCTGTTTTATAACAGTTCCTTCCTGGGGTTATTAAAACAGCCCGCTTTCAATCTGACTGTATTCTTTTCCTCATCTTCGACCTCACTTTCTATGACCCTCCTCTTTGTTCATTATACTTTTATATATATATATATATTTGTCAAATGTAACTGGGGCGAAATATGCCTAAGCAAGGATGTGTAAGATTTTAGCAGTTTTGGGAGAACGAAAGCAGCGAGAGAATTACGAAGCTTCGCATCATATGGAAAGAAAGTTACTGAACCGTGCAATTTGAAATTTTCGGAAAAGAACACCTATCAGCTAAATAAAAATTATTTTCTTCCATTTTTGCCGTTTCTGTTGATATCCGACTCCAGCTGATATTCATTCCATGTGCTTTGATATCATCCATAGTGGGTGTTGGAGTGTTGGAGCCTCTGGTATGTATTTCTGATAATTTGTGTTGGATGGCTTGATTTGGGTTGGATAGTCTTGAAGGCAGTGTGTAACAAACTATTATGACCTAACTATTCCTGCTTTATTCTTTTATATTTTTTGAGATTCGTAACGTCCCTTGTTCTTGCATAGAGGCTGTTAGATGCACGGATTGCTTGCCAATATAATTTCGGCTCATCCCTTTCGAATGTTGGCGTTAACTAAAAACGATTAAAATTCACACACTCACAAACGTTTTCGCCTTCACATTTCACGAATAGAACAGTCAGTTCATGTAGTACCATCTTTAAATCATTTTAATTTTTATCGTCTATAAGTTTATTTCGCGGTGTCCCTCACTCGCCATGCAGCTCAAACATCATGAGATGTCAATTCTACCGTAAGTTTTCAAAGGACTCAAATCTCACGCACTTTAGAATTTCAATTCTACACGAGTTGCTTAATGACTCCCAGTTCCAAAAGCTTCATCCCCGTTGCCACAAGGACGTGGAGGGTAACTTGCAACCGCTGTTGATGGATACGTCTCGATTTATATTTTCCAGTCGGCTTCAGCCGACAGTGATTCTGTGGTCTTGGAATACGCATGTTTGTCAAAATATTATGACCACGTTTTACTTTTGATTTCTCTTCCAGTTTTTCCATCTGGGTATTTTGATGGTTTTGGTGTATATGTATATTGTATATATGTATGTATGTACAGTATGTATGTATGTATGTATGTATGTATGCATTTATTTGTATATATATATGATATATATATGTATATATATGCATATATACACATACATGTGTATATATATTGCATATATACATACATATATATGTATTATGTATATATATACATGGTATATATATAAAAGTATATATATATGTATGTATATGTATATATATATATATATATATATATATATATTATATATATATATATATATATATATATATATATATTATATATATGTAAAGATGCATTTGTTCCATCCGAGGCTTCCTCCCGAAGACCTCGCCATCCGTCTCGTGCGAATTCAGTGGACGGACCGACGGACGGATGGATATCCTAGGGTGATACCACCTACACCGCTACCGCCGTCTCCTCCTTCTCCTCCTCCTATTCCTCCTCCTCCTCCTCCTCCTCCTCCTCCTCCTCCTCCGTCCTTCCACTACTTAAGCACCAGATGCTGTGCAGAACCGTGGCGTTTTTATCTGTTGTTTTTTTCCTAAGGTCAACCTCTCCGTTCCTCCCCTCCTACCCCTCCCTCCTCTACCTCCCCCCTCCCCCGCCCTCCCCTGTCAAGGATTATATTGATATAAGACATAATAGCATGTAATATACCAAAATAACCGATGTCATATATTAGAGACCTGCCAATACACATTTTTGTAACGGAGAGAGAGAGAGAGAGAGAGAGAGAGAGAGAGAGAGAGAGAGAGAGAGAGAGAGAGAGAGAGAAGGTAACAGCATCCTCCCAATGCTGACTCTCTCTCTCTATCTATATATATCTATATATATATATAATATAATATATATATATATATATATATATATATATATATATATATATATATATATATATATATATATATATATATATATAGTATATATTGGGCGAACGCACATGGTTAGAGACAAGCCTGTTGATATTACGGAATATCGTCACAGCAGTGTTTAGGTGGGAGGGGTGGGTAGGGGTGGGTAGTGGCGAATAAGAGGGAGGAGGGGACGGGGCGGGGGAGTTGGGGGTTGGACTGACAAAGGAGTCTCCCGGGTTGCTCTTCGCGGAAGATGTGCAAATTATCTTCTCTCGGTTGTGATGCAAAAGCAAGCAATATTTTTGCGGTATATACCTCGTGATTTATTACGAAGATGAATCCAACTGGTTCCTCTCTCTCTCTCTCTCTCTCTCTCTCTCTCTCTCTCTCTCTCTCTCTCTCTCTCTTCCGTAGTCGTTTTAATTATCTTCGTAGCTTCATGAGTGACAGTAGCAATCGTAATTTGAAGGATAAGGAAGGGTTAGGGAGACGCGTATTAATATTTACTATTTGTAAAACGTCATTATCAAAACTCTGAAGATAAATGGATTGACAGCAAACAAGGTCGTGATTACGTCCACGACTGTATTTTTCAGTGTAGCTGATGTTATGAAGTTTAATGTCGTCTTTAGGAATCCCCAACCTCATGTATCTTATGTTTCCATAAAAGAGGTTTTTAAATAATGAAGTTCATTTTCTCTCTCTCTCTCTCTCTCTCTCTCTCTCTCTCTCTCTCTCTCTCTCTCTCTATCTTCTCTCTCTCTCATAATGTTCCATAAAGTTTTAAAATATTAATTTTGCTCTCTTCTCTCTCTCTCTCTCTCTCTCTCTCTCCTCTCTCTCTCTCTCTCTCTCTCTCTCACATGTCGTATGTTTCCATAAAAAGAGGTTTTAAATAATGATTATTGTTATCTCTCTCTCTCTCTCTCTCTCTCTCTCTCTCTCTCTCTCTCTCTCTCTCTCTCTCGTATTCTTTGTTTCATAAAAGAGGTTTTAAATAATGAAGTTACTGTTGCTCTCTCTCTCTCTCTCTCTCTCTCTCTCTCTCTCTCTCTCTCTCTCTCTCTCTCTCTCTCTCTCTCTCTCTCTCTCATCTTATGGTCCATAAAGAGGTTTTAAATAATGATGTTAATGTTGCCCCCTCTGTCTCCATCTCTCTCTCTCTCTCTCACACACGCACAAACACACACGCACATTTCAGGTTCCATGGAAGAGGTTTTGAAT
>NC_089761.1:30260643-30273143 GCF_040412425.1 Macrobrachium rosenbergii | reverse complement strand
GACGGTGAGGTTCACAGTGTTTTTGATTAGTGTTTTATTTAAATGGAGAAAGGCTGAATAAAAAAGAAAATAAAACAGTAATTGCATGGCAATTGCATATGCATAATCTAGCCCCGACGAAAGCGAGATGTGTGTCCCGTTCTCATCACAGAGGCAAAAAGGAGATTTGACGACGAAGAGGAACGTTGTCAGGAACGTTCACCTTTCCGATCCGACCTGAAACATCGCGAACGGTCGGACGAACGCGGCTAATTAGTCACGCTTGCTGTAACACCTTAGTAGGGGAAAAGTTGCCAAGAATGCCGATCCACCTCCGAAGGACTCGTTATCCGCCGCGGACGGGAATCTGCAATGCATAACTAGATGCTGCACGCCGCTTGCGACGGCTGTGACTGCCTCTTTGTGTACCCTGGAGGTGAGGGCATCATGATAAGCACATTTGGTGACGTCAGTGGTCGAAATGAGGAGAGGGTATTGAGCAGTAATCGCAGAACATTCATAGATCTTCACTTGAATGTCCAAAGTGTAATCAGCAGCGACTATCAAGTTTTGGAAATAAACCCATGAGCGAAATTTTTTCAGAAACTTCAATCACAAAGTGTTTAAAAAATTGTAACTTAATTGATAAACTATATAAGAAATAAATACACATAAGTAAAAAAAAAATATCGTTCTGGCCAGCCTTGTGAGAGCTAATAATCAGCTCAGTGGTCTGGTGAAACTGTTTCATATTAATAATAACTTGCACTCGAAGCAAGCACGGTCGTTTTCCAAGAATACCCAGTGTCCAAGACGCTGCCCAACCACTCCAACTCCCTATTTTCACTGCCTTAGGCCCTGAAATGGCTGAAAGTACCCCAGTGCTTGGCTTTACACCCAAAGTTTCTTGAATCGAATCAAATCAATTCAGTGTCCAAGCAAGTACGCGAATTACCTGTACAGAATGACAGGTCACCCGTCTGAGCAGATTTTACTTGTACAGAATGATACAGAAGTCGAGTCACCTGTCTGATCGTCTGTCATAAGGGACAGTGTGTCGTAGGAGTCATTAGGATTCTTGTTAGGCAGTCTTTGTTATTCCAGTGGTCCTGGAAAATCCCTCTGTGCGTGCATTCCGAAACAGAACCAAGCTGTCAGAGTCACGTCAAGAAATACTCGAAAGAGGGAACGTGGTGAAGGAAGGATTGGTTAGAGGTTGTAAACACGAGAAAACGCTATTTTTTTTTACTGGTTATCGCTATATGTTCTGTGAGTTTTTAGCAAAGAAAGTAATTGAATTATATGAAAAAATAATGTAAAACATTCTGTTGAAATTATTGTGTGATATTCAATATTATCTGCCACTTCTCCATTGTTGTGAGGTGTACATTGCATCCCGTACATCAACACTTGAGATGTTCTCTTAATTTTCGTTTATTATCTTTGTGCGTATTCGTTATCTTGTTCGTTTCCAGTCATCTGTTTCTTTACGAGTCTCGTTTAATATTTCTCATTATGAAACGTCTCGTTAATATTTCGCACATGGCTTTCGTTTTGCATTTCACATTCATAAATGTCATGTTAATTGCTCATTATAATTTTATGTCAAGTAGTGTCTGTATTTTTTTGTATTTTTTTTTTCTCATTATGTATTCACTCCTCTGCAGTGTGCATGTTGTACTTCTTTGGTATTAACTTTTTAGAGTAAGGTCTTTTAATCACTGATAGAAAGGCCGATTGAAAAGGTAATTTTACGAATGATTTTTTTTAACAATAAAGGAATCCTAGGTATACAAGTTTAGCGCCATGGTAAACTTGTTAGAAACCGCTTCAATTCTTGCAGATCAGAGGTCAAGTGTATCAGTACAGTAATGGAACCTGCTTATTAGTGACGAAACCTTTCCCTTGTGTATGTTTATGAATCTGTGTTAAAGCTGGATTTATATTATAATAACCGTAATCAACAAACAAGTATTACCCTACTATATATCAGTCATTAAGAAATGCTTTGATTTTGGTTTGCCAGTAAAATTCAACTCAAGTATCAATATGATATATTTCGACCGTCGCCAGCGAAGCGAAAAATCAAACCCAGGTTCAAAAGAACAATGTTCGATGGGAACCATTCCGCCATCGACTTCGTAGGCTTGCAAACTATTTACCCTTATAACAAACTCTTGTTACATCCAGGCTGAAAAATCCTAAGGTGAAGGCCTTTATTCTGAACTTCTCGAGGTAGGCGCCAAATCCAGAGATTGAGGTCTTCCTCGAACTTCTTAGGAGCTGTCACTAAGAGATTGTTATCCTTGGAACTCGCGGTTTACGAGGCCCCAGGTCTAAAATTTGAATTTTTAGAACAGAAATTTCCAGGGCTGGTTCAGTTGCTTACAACGTCATGTAGTATTTATTTCGTTTATTATCACTATTTTGTTTTGAGGAAATTAGTGTAGTATTTAGTTCGTTTATTATCACACTTTTTTATTTTTTAGGAAATTAGATTTTTCCACACTGCAGCCTCGAGTTAATCATACTAACCATTAGGAATGTATTTTTAATCGTGATTTTTCGCTTTATTTATTGTAAAGATGCCCGTTGCTTGCACTACAATTTCTGAACTTTTGGAAATCATCAGAAAATATGTTGTTATAACTTTTAATATGATGTTATTACTTTTAATGTAATGTTCACTTATAGAATTTCTTTAGTTGTGATTTACATTTGAATCTGTCAAAAGGAAACTTTAATTTTAATATAATTTAATATTCAATTTTAATATATAATTTAATATATAATTTTAATATATAATAACTTCAGGTCCTGATGTCATCGAAGTTTCAAAAAAGGTTGGTTGTGTTCTGACCTTGATACATACATACATACATACATACATACATACATACATACATACATACATACATACATACATACATACATACGTACATATCTCTCTCTCTCTCTCTGTATATATATATATATATATATATATATATATATATATATATATATAGATAGATAGATAGATAGATAGATAAATAGATACTCATAAAAGTGATCCACATGCTTGTCAAGATCTGGAACCAGATCGAAAGAAACCCTTCGGCCCTTAAGATATGTGAAGCACCCTCCAATTATTATTATTATTATTATTATTATTATTATTATTATTATTATTATTATTATTATTATTATTATTATTATTATTAGAGTGTTTTTCGTTTGTGTATTTGTTTTATCAGCATAACGACTCATTCAACGCCCGGAGTTCCTCCCCCTTTGTTAAAAATCTTCATAAAAGAAGCAATGTGCCTTTAATGGCGTGTTTTCGGGCAGAGCGCGATGCGTATTCTATTTGTCAGCCTTTTTATGCGTGGTAATTCGGTCGTTAATGTAAATCAGTTGCAAACGGCCAATCAGTGGAACGGAAAGGATATTACATTCATGTTCGGGGTAATTACCTTTGAACATTATTTCGAGTATTCAGAGGATTAATGTAAACAAGTATTTAGAAAATTCCGCTAAAATACTGACTTTCTTTTTTTGCTTTTTTAAGCCGAAGCTTGTTCTAGAGCTGGTATGTTATTGTTGTTGTTTTTGGTGCTGCTGTAGCTGTTGTTTCGATAGTAAATGCGTTATGTGTATCACTGCTGTAGCAACAACGTTCTTCAACTTGCAACATTTTGAAGGTTTTCTCATGCAAACGTCCCTTTATGCAAATTTGTCTTGACTGGAATTTGTTTCTGAAACCGAATTGTACATGGCGAAGTACTTGTATCACTATAGTGAGAGGCTTTGTTATTGCTGTGATTCGTTTGGTTTCTATTTTATGATAATTCTATTATTCCGGAATATTGCTCCTAACAGGAATGTGTTTTTTTTTCTTTTTACCTCTTGGGAATCTGCTGTTTAGTATTGTTACTAATTTTGAATCTGGATAATTACATTTATTTTAATGTTAACCTTTTGTTTACCACGTTGAATACGTTTGATATAGTACATCAGTGTTGAATTTAGTGTTGAATTTACTGTATTTGTTTAAACATCCAATAAACTGACATCCTTTATTGGCACTAAAAAAAATACGTTCATTGTGATTCAGCATTGCCATGGAATATCGTAACGAAGATAGTTTGTTCCCTAAAAGAACGCGGTAAGGCAACGATCAGCTGAATCATCTGTCACGACACGTGAGCCTAGAGAAGGTATGCAAGGTAACTGGTGCTTGTCTCGTCAAAAGAGTAAAAACAATTGCTTTAATTAACATCTTTCTTTGCGAGAAATTATCTCTTTCTCCCTCTTCCACATTCGAAAAAAACTACTTTCGTTAGCTTTTGACTGTTTTTTTTTGCACCCACGATTTCCCCATCAATTCCATAAAAAAAAAAATTTTTTTTCGGTTTTAATTGAATTATGTTTACAGCTTGGAATATCCAAAGGTTGAGATTTGGAACTAACTGAGAAGTTAATGACAACATTTAGAGGCACATGGTTAAATTCGCGGGCTTGAGGAGAGAGGGTCGCAGGTTTTGTTAATGTTTATACCAAGCTGACCCAGAACTCTATGCCAGTACGAGCTCCTGCCCCTCCGAGAACCCCGTATCTGGTCGTTGGTGGATGTTGTGGGATTATCGTAAGGAGAACTCCGCCACGAGAAGGGATGCTTTGAGATGAATTTTCAAAACAGACCGAGGTGTCCAAAAGAAAACTGGAAATAAATCTGAGGCCAATTGATATTTTTGAGAAATCAGTAGGAAGTTTTTTTTCGTGATGAATAGGAACGAAGTAGAAATTTGGTGAGGTGGAAAATAAAAAAGAGAAAGAATACCCGAAGAAGTTTATTTCCCAAATCGCTTCTTTTGTATTTTATTCCGCTCTTGAGACTGCATGAAAACTGCTGGCCACCGTCATGAGAACTAAACACCAACAAAGGTACAGTTGTTCGTAACTTTTCGAATTTTTGATAGTTTTGGACACATTTTCAACGGAAACTCTTGAAATCTGTAATAGGAAATGGATGAAGAATTTTCAACGGAAACCCTTGAAATCTGTAATGGGAAATGAATGAAGAAATGCCCCTCTCTCGGTGACGTCCAGCCCTCAGTACTAAGTACGGCTAATTAAAGGATATATGAGAGCGTACGGTATGTGAAACTCCAGTATCTGTCCCCATCTTTTTGGAGCTCAGTACGGCAGTCCTGAGTGTACACATGCTCACATAAGCACACACACACTTACACAGACTGTCTTTCTTTCCAGTTGTGTCTGTTACTGTCGCCGTTAATGATTCATCAGGAGGCGGTGACGTAGGAGGGTCGTTCCGCTCACGAAAACGGTGATTCCCGAATTATCTTGATGGATAACACACGAACGCTTGTCACTCTTTCCGCCCCCTCCCCCTTCACCCCTTCTCCCCATCCCTCTCATCCCCTTCTCCCCTCCCTCCTCCTCATCCCTTCCCTCCCCACCAGGCCAGTTCATCCCCTTCCCTTTCCCCTCCCTCTCTCTCTTCTCCCCTTCGTCTCTCCTCCCCTTCCCCTCCTCCAATTCCTACATCCTCCCTTCCCCTTATCCCTCTCCTCTTACCCTCCCTCTCCTCACATTCCCCTCCTCCTCCTCCTCCCCTCTGTGTCTCACATCTGTTGAAGTCTTCTTCCTCCTCCAACCGGCCACCGTGCAACCACAGAAACCGATTAAGGGTGAAAACGTTCATGTACTGCGCGTGCATTATGCATGCGTATATACGCGCATGAATGCGCAAATGCGAAGGCCGCTATGGATTATTGATGCCGAAATGTGTATGTGTGTGTGTGTGTGTGCTTTCATGCCTATACGTCGTTTTTATGACTTCTTCTTATGGCGTTTTGGGGGAGACTATTATGGAGCATAGGGGCGTTTATTATGCGCGCGAATTTGGCGCGCGTGTTAACGCGACTCTCCGTGTGTAAAGTGTATAAAGAATTGAGGTTTTATGTCGAAGCTGTTCAACATAACGTTTCGGAGCAGCAGGCGAGGTTTTGGTGAATGAATGCAATCCTTCAGTTTCGTTAAACACTTCATTGAAGTTAAAATTGTAGCTTTTTGCATCGTTTGCAGCACGCAACGCTTTTGCTCTAAAGTTAAAATCCGCGATCTTGGTTTTTTTGCTAAACGTTTTTTCAGGAAGTATGAATTTTAACCGGTTTCGTAATTTTTTTTTCTTGCAAATTTTTTCCACTGTAACCGATTTCATAACTGCTAGCTAAACATTTTATCAAAGTTAAAATTGTAGTTATATTTTATAGTTAATGTATGTAAGTAAGAGTGAGGTTATGGTCTATAATTCATCGAACTTAAATGATCAAGATGCAATATTTTGTCGAGTGTTTGAGAATTTCTTTTTTCCAAATTTTGATTTCATATAAGTGAGAATTCTTCCGACTAAACCAAACAAAAACTATCTGTGATAATTAGATGAAATTTGCAGTTTAAACTCGAACTGAAAAATAAAACTTATAGAGTCTGAGGCCGAGATCAAGAAGAATTTCGAAAGAATGCGTAAAATCCCAGTCGGACTAAGTGACCATCAAGCCGCCAAAATTGTGACATGGCGGAGGAATACCAGAAATGACTCCATGGTCGCTCCAGCTATCCTAATGGAGTAAAAAATATGCAGCCGGGCCTCGTAAAAACACGCCCTTGCAATTTCCCGCGAAAAATATAGATCGAATGTGAGAGAATTCATAAAACGACGCCCCCTACAATTTCCCGCCATAACCTCCCGCCAAAAGGTGGGTTTGGCGCGCATGATTTCGACCGGCGAGGATTTATGCGTTTTAGGGGGTAGTGAAGTACCGCATTATTCTCGCTGAGTGGGCCATTCGCCCTGATGGATGACGGGACATAAGATTGACCAATGCCACCCGTCCTTCTGTTTCAGGGCCTCTTACGATCTTCAGCGGCAGCGACGGTGGCGGTGGAATGTTTGCGCGTGTGATGATGCCTCTCCCTCCCTCCTCCCCCTCCTTCCCCACCTCCTCCTTCAACGTTGGCGAATGATGATGGGTATGATATCTCAGAGGCCATCTCTTCGAATGGCATGGTCTCTCTCTCTCTCTCTCTCTCTCTCTCTCTCTCTCTCTCTCTCACGATCGAGCAGTGATATTCGGAGGGTGGGGTTGGGGGGAGAAAGAGGAGAGTTTATGGCCCGGTCTTTCGCTTCCTTAGTGGTTCTCTTTAGAACTTGTTCCAACAGTCCCGAAGCCAATCACAAAAGTGCATGGCAAGAATGGTTTGTGTGGCTCTGATTGGTCATTTACATGTTACATCCATTTGGTCGACAGTGTGGCCACCCTTACCGTCACTCCGAATTGTCTTATAAAGTTTTATGCATTGGTCTGTGTGTGTCTGTGTGTGTCTGTGTGCCTGTGTGCTCTTCTTACACTGGAAGGGAATGATGTTCTTGCGTCAGTCAAGATCGACTGCAGTCACAGGAGCCCTTTGTTTACTGTTTGTACAGCAATAGACAGAAATTAGTAGGCCTTATCTAGTTCAAAAACGTGGTCCAGTGCTCTGATATTATTACACGCTTTTAGGTTGAATAAGTTACGAAATGATTTTAAGAGATCAGTAGCAGAATATAGGTCATATGGTGATAAAGGAAAAAATTTCAGGGTTGAAAACTCTCCTAAGCATTTCAGTATTGTTCAGGGATCATTATCAGAGGGTAATTATCTAGAGAGTTTATTTCCATTTTTTTATTAAAGCTCGGAAGGCCTGTTGAACTAGATTTGATTCTTCTCAGGTTTTGAAGACTTCTGTTCGATTAGAGACTCGATCAGTTAAATTTTCAGTATGAAAGGGTCTTTTTGTGAAGTGATGGACATGATAGTTTTCCTTTCAGATGTTTTATACAGAAATTGGGGATATGTTTTTGTATAAAGTTTTCTTTCTTTCATTGATTTCCATGTTAGTAAGTTTTCAGTTATAACATTTTTATTCGGTGGAGTATCCCTTTAGGCAGTTTTCGATCAGAGCTTTTCAAGTTTCCATAAAAAACTTTCGGTGGAATTTAAGCTAATATTCAACACTTATTGCTTGAAATTACAAGCTGGCAATAACTGCATACCAACTGATATGATAGATCTCCCCTCCTCCTCTTAACTTGAAACTGAACAAAACTTTGAGGCTGTGATAACAGACTAAATTGGCCCAATAACAAATGTCAGTCGAATTTCCGCCCTGTCTGTGAATCAGGACGATTTCCACTGACCTCCTCCTATGCTTCTCTATCTTCCAATAACTTTCAACTCCACCCACTCCTTTCTCCCTTTGATATCCCTCCCCCAACCAAACCATCCCGTCTCCCTCAACAGAATCTCTCACCTGTCTGTCACTTCAACGTCATCCTTCCCCCCTTTGTATAACGTTAAATCTGCACCATCAGGAATCTGACCCCACCTTGTAATGCATCAGTGGCTCGGACTGAAGCACCGAAGGCCACAGGAGACGAATTAGAATATCTTGAGTGGAAACGAAACGCTTCAAATAGCTTTGTGACCTGATGATGAAATATGTATTCTTAGGATACCGCCAGTCTGCTCAGTTAGTCCGAAGGCCATTGACAGTGTCACGTCAGCGACGCAAGACCCGTTGCTTCTGTGACGCCTTTATTTTGATTGGACAGTCGGTCAGTCTTATAGATTGATGGAACTTTTCCTGTAAAGCATACTGACTTGTTATTTGTAGGAGATTTTCCTTTTTACATATAAGTGCCGAAGGAACTTGGGGCCTTATGTGGAGTGGACCTTAGAAAATGAAAGAGAAATAATACACTGGTTCAACCCCGGAGAGATTAATACATTCTTTTAAAGAATGGAAGAACACAGAAACTGAGCCCTAATCCTGGATGATTTGGGAAATGAGACATTCACGTGGTTGAATGATTAAACAGAGAATTACCAATTTTCACAAAGTATTTGTGGGAAGTGGTATCTTAACAGGTGGCGCGAAGCTTCTTGAGGTGCTAGAGAACTCTATTCTACCCTATTCTTATGCTCAGTGGAGCAATGACAGAAATAACACACGTAGAAGAGAAGAGACTTACAGGGCACTGAGAGATGAGGAAATTGCAGAATTCAATAAACGCACTGACTTAGAGTCAATCTCGTTAAGACATTGGTCCTACGAAAAATGGATGAAGCAAATACAATTGATTAATACCAGAGATGAAGGAAGGAAATTGTGACATCCATCAAGAACTACGTAATACGTTGATAGACGAAGGAAGAGAAATCCGAGATTAAATGTGAACTGTAGTTACTGTACTGTGCAGTGGATATGCAGCAAGAGACAGTTTAACAAGATATTAGCAACAAGTTGCTGCCCAACTTCGAAATCCCTTTTACAAGCGGAGGAAAGTGTATGGTTTGTGGGTTTTTACGAGAAACTAAAACATCAAAAGGGGTTAGCTTGTTCTTTTGATCGTTTGTTTTGATTTCTTAAGCATTGAAATACAACGTTCGTGGTATTGTACGTTTCTTTGTGAACGTTATGGCAGTAATTCAGGAATTTATTTAGTCAAAGTTCTGGATGCTGTCAAAAGATCATGCTGTTTACGACTTAAGATGGAAAGCTTTTTTATAGTTTTATTTGGATGAAAGAGATTTTGTTAGACTTTCGATACATGTTTCAGAAATATTTGTGATTTTAGGAGTCTGGGGGAAAAACAGATTACGATATCCAGGTCAAACAGAAGTCTTAAGTCTTACGGTAAGGAAAACCATCCTGTTTTTAATCAAGACCACGTAAAGCGGAAAGACTTTTCTCTTTATTATTGACAAGACTAAGGAAGGTAAACTTCTGAAGCCTCGCGTTTTAAATCATAGAAAGGAATAAGGAGAATCCTTGGCTTATTTAAGACGAGGGGAATAAAATAACATTTCTTGGAATCATATTAGACAGAGAAGGGAAGAATATGGAATCTTGATTCTTGGAAGTATTCAACAATGAGAAAGGAAAGGTACAAATCCCTGCAGCTTGTAAAACTAGGAAGGGGAGCGCGATTCATGGAATTTTCCAAGACTGGGAAGATTGGAAATAAGAATATTTTATAATTCTTGAGAGAGAGAGAGAGAGAGAGAGAGAGAGAGAGAGAGAGAGAGAGAGAGAGAGAGAGAGCAGTAATAGTCACAACGTGAAATCTTAGAAAATTCAAAGAGAAATTCCAGCAATAATTGGGAAATCTGTAATAACTTAGAATGAAAACCCCTTTACTCCTTCGTATCGAGTCAGTAAGAATTTAAAGTCGTAATGTAAAAAGAACAGTTAGGAAGAAGCAAAATATTTCAGTTTTCTAATATTGTCATAAAAAGAACCTGAAGGTGATTTTGAAAATACTTTAGTTTGAATGTCTTCACAAGAACTATCTCTAATGGTATATTGTGTATCTTTAAAGTATATGCTTGTCTGAGGAATTTACGAAACACAGATAGAAAGCGCAAAATGTATTTTGTCAAAATAAATGATAGAATGCAACTAGGAAATAAAACAATCTTATTAAAGGTCTTAGGGAAAAGAAACAATAAGAAAAACGTTATGTAACATTAATCCATAATATAGAACGTAACGTTACTGAGGAAGGAAAGTGTGTTACCGAAACAGCGGTGGAATTAATGCAATAAGAATTTGATTAGCGATAACAGCTCTTCGTTTCTTATGATACCGATTTTGGGGTTCAAAAACCAAGTAAAAAATGCGCAGAAGTTTCTTCGGCGCAATTGAATTTTCTGTACAGCCACTAGAGCGTATAATCAAGGCCGCCGAAAATAGATCTTTCTTTCGGTGGTCTCGGTATAATGCTGTATGAGTCGCGGCCCGTGAAACTTTAATCACGTGACGGTGGTGGCCTATCCTATATCGTTGCCAGAGGCACGATTATGGCTAACTTTAACCTTAAATAAAATAACAACTACTGAGGCTAGAGGGCTGCAGTTCGGTATGTTTGATGACTGGAGAGTGGATGATCAACATACCAAATTGCTGTCTTCTAGCCTCAGTAGTTTTTAAGATCCGAGGACGGACAGAAAAAGTGCGGACGGACAGACAAAGCCGGAACAATAGTTTTCTTTTCAGAAAACTAAAAAGTTAAAAAAAACCCTCTTACAATGCAACGACACCCTTTAGGACCTCGTAACGTAGACTGGGCGAAAGAAAAAGAAAGAGGAGAAGAATCCCAGCGCACTCTGAAGGAAGATAATAACAGATTTATTGGCACTTTTAAAAAGAAACGCGGTATCGATTACTCGGAATCTCATTTGCATATTAGGATACGGAAGGTTTGCTACTGGTCTTGGTTTTGAAGGCGTAGAGCGTAACGATGCCCACATACTTGGGAAGCGCGCGCGCACGTACATACACGCGCACATACACACACATACACAGACACATCAGGAGTTCGTACAGCGCGATTGCATACTGGAGGCTCTGAGTTGACAGACTGGAATTTTGCATGAGAATGAGGGCAAGTTAAGTTTTTTAATTATAATGTAACAAAGAAGTGAGAACTCAGAATACATGTATTGAGAAGAAAGAAATCCCAAGATTAATAAGAATATTGATGTAGGAAGCTGCTTGTAGTTGTTCGGTCCTTGAAACAGACCGTAACTTCATGCCTGATATCGATATTTTAATATATATTTTAAAACAAAATAAAACTCGAAGAGCGCATACCCCTGCCAAGCGCCAATGCCCGAGGAATTTATTATCTACCAGACAGGGTTAGGTGTCCAAGAGCTCTCGGTATGCTACAGGTTGCGAGAGAAACTTTCTCAACAAGTACGGTTCAGGTCTCCTTTCATAATCTGGTATTTGCCTTACAAGAAGTGCATAGAAAGTCAGGGGAAAGTCCCTACGAGCTGATTGCGCAATCAGCTCCTAGGGACAGTGCTAATGTGCAAGTCTTGGAAGAGGTTTTGTGAGAGAAGGATTAGTTTCCCCCTCTTATTATTATTATTATTATTATTATTATTATTATTACTAAAATCACATAGAGAATGTTGTTCAAATCTGGCATTAAAATCACATAGAGAATGTTGTTCATATCTGGCCCAGCTCAGTTATATAAACTAGTGTTAATAGAATCCTTTCAAGATGAGAACATGTTCTCCTGAAGAATGATTGGCACAATATTATTTATTTAGAGAAAACTTTTGAAAGTCGCAGTCATGATTTTCATGGTACATATTTTAGGCCGGAAATCGTCACGAAACAAAGCGAACATTTGAGGCTTTATATTTATGTGATGTTGATGATAAATTTATGAAAATTCCTCGGCAATTCTGAATAATGTATGATACGGTAACCAAGAAAGAAAAATATCTGTCTGGGATGAATGGCATCCTGTAGTGAGATCCGTGTACAGTATTCTTGTTTGTCTCAAGAAATAAAACAAAGACTCGCCATGTCTTCCCTCCCGAACCCGTAAGGAAAACGATTTAATCGTGACAGAATATGTAGCGGGATATTGCAGCAGCTGCCGCCTGAGAGTC